>NC_080571.1:275898258-276201554 GCF_030247185.1 Malaya genurostris
TATGGGTCGTAAGTACCGCATATTTTTCGTGGATGATTTATACCTTGGAGAAGACCTTGAAGATAAATGTTTCGGTAGAGTGCATACCTATAATCGAAAGTTTATTCTATCGTATTAAAACTTATTTATCCATTGTAACACTTATTATAGACATATCGAACTCATTTCAAACATGTAGAGAAATCGAGGACTTTCTCTTTCCGTAAAAATTTTGAATTGGTCACTCAGATCACATGAAATCAAGCAAAAGTATCATAGTCATCGATGGTCGAATGTCAGTCGGTCAAGAAAAAAGTGTCCAACCGGTGCTTTGTACAACAGACAATGCAAATTGATGCTAATCTTATTTCTGCAGCGAATTAGACACATGAAAACAGTGAGAATAATGAGAACTTGAATAACTTTTAACTTTGGGAATTTTTGTAGCTATCTACGTGGATTGGCAATATAGAAGACCCCAAGGTTAGAAATTCGAAAAGCAGGGAACGTTCGGCACGTCAGGAAAGACGTGGTACTTCGGTACCAAATATATAAGTGTTTTGCAAATAGCATTAACTTTACGTCTGCTTAGCGGTTCAAATTGAACTGTTTAAGTTTGCACTAAGCAGTTCAATTTGAACTGCTCTGCACTGACGAGTCTAAGACGAAACGTAAAGAACAGTAGGTAACGATAGCTGAGCACTCAGGTGTAGTCACCCGTATTCTGAATACCCTATTGAATTTTCGATCGTATCCTACCTACCTTTACTTTTGCTAGCGTTATGAGGAATACAAACGTAATACGAACGAAAAATCAATACGTCGTATTCAGAATAAGAGTGAGTAACAATAGCGTTCGGTAAAAAATAAAGAACTTCAATGAGTTCTGATAAGCTTGTGATAAATAACGGGAATCCCATTCTGAAAGTTTATAGGCATATTTTTGAGATAGATAATATTTTAACTATTTATGCAAAAAAGTGATTGATTTGTCATTTCACCGAAAGCCATTTCACTGAAACCCCTTTCTCCGGAAACACCATTTCGTCGAAAGAGCCATTTCACCGAAAAAATCATTTCTAGATATCAAAGCATTTGCTTTGAAAATGATAAAAAGGTTCGCTTGCAGTCTGACCTCGCTGCCGCTCGTTCGGACCTAACTGAGGCAAAAAAAACCTAGCATTGTGTATACGAGGTAGTTACAGGTTTTTAGGAGAGAGACTGTAGCTTCCGGCAGCTAGTCGCAAGATAACTCTGCCGACGTAACCTCGCCGGCTTTTTGCCGCCAAGCTATTTTTACTTTGGTCGTGTGGCTGCGTCATATCAATCTAGGAAACCAATATTTTTAATAAAACGAACGAATTGGATTGTTTTCAAATTATTTATGTGATGTATTCGGCACTAGCGATCACTCAAACAAAAACAGTTGTTTTTGCCCGACAATTGGATCACTAGTTTGTATATGAATCACAAGACATATTTTAACGTTTCTTGTCAGAAATTCATCAAAAACAAAATCAGCAGTCGAAGCGTCGGGCAGTAAAATAGCCGTTTTTGTTTGAATGACTACTAGACTCGAAGACAATAATGCATTGCCTTTACGCCGTTTCATGATGCTAAGACATTAATTTGAAACTTTTTCTACACAGATAAACATCTTCATCCTTATTTCGTCGCATATAACTCTACACTTAAACACTTCAAATCTTTTTTAAATGGACATGAAATTTCCGAAATCGAAAAAAATTTGTTGATGCCAGAAGTCTTAAAATTGCATGACACGTCGAGATTTAGTGTCATCTAGAAAAATTGTTTTTTTCGAAAAATCGATTTTCTGGGCCTCAATCTCGAAATTTTTGTAAGTCCTTCTGGGACGATTATCTCAAAAAAATTTTTTTTGAGATGACACTAAATCTCGACGTTTCATGCAATTCTAAGACGTTTGACGTCAACATTTTTTTTTTTCAATTTCGGAAATCTCATTTTTGAAGATCGAACATTTTCAAACCTTAACCGTCAGGTCCGACTTTACCTATGTCCGATTTAGCTCAAATTTTCCATGAGGACTTTTTTGAGGTGCTTAAACTTTTGAACAATAGCGCTTAACGAAATAAGAGGTGTTCCCAAAACATTGACACATTAGAGCGATAAAAAACAACGTGTTTCGTCGGTTACGTCACTTATACCATTATATCTCCGGAACCAAAAGTCAGAATCATTTGATCTCCGAACTTGATCAATGGCCTAATAGTAGCTTTTAAACAAGCCTAAGCTTGTTAAAATCGGTTTAGCCATCTCTGAGAAAATTGCGCGATAAAAAACAACGCGTTTTGTCGATTACGTCACTTATACCAACATATCTCCGAAACCAGAAGTCGCAGTCATTAGATCTTTGAACTTGATCAATGGCTCAATAGTAGCTTTCTAACGAGGAAAATGAACGGTAAAAATATCTTCGGTAAGTGCACATACACACACATACACACACATACACACACATACACACACACACAAAACACACACACACACACACACACACACACACACACACACACAGAGAGAGAGAGAGAGAGAGAGAGAGAGAGAGAGAGAGAGAGAGAGAGAGAGAGAGAGAGAGAGAGAGAGAGAGAGAGAGAGAGAGAGAGAGAGAGAGAGAGAGAGAGAGAGAGAGAGAGAGAGAGATTTTCCGATCTCGTCAGACTAAGTCGAATGGTTCCACACTATGGGTCTCCGAGGCTCCATTCGATAGTCGGTTTTTCCAGCAATTCTAATACCTTTCTTCTATAGAGAAATACAAAAAGTGTATCGCAAATAGCGTTAACTTTACGTCTGCTAAGAGGTTCAAATTGAACTGTAAAGTTTTTTTAACTGTAAGTTTTTGAACAAAGCAGTTCAATTTGAACTGCTCTGCGCTGACGAGTCGAAAACGATACGTGAAGAATAGTGAAATCGGTTATATGCCCAAAGTACAAAACGGCTTTTATCCAAACCCCTAGATAACCAAATTATTTTGATTAGTTTCGTTACTGCCGACTGATGAAAAAAAACCTTGTTGCGCATGAACATGAACACGATGTTGTTTGAAGGTCCATAATTGAGTTGAATTTGAATTGAATTGAAAACACAAACAATACTTGGTTTATTTTACAAAAGGCTGCATTAGCAAGCAACTTTAAACTCAACTCTTTTCTTAGTCTTGTGACTTAAACATTTCCATTAATTTCCAGATAATAACCGATATTCGATAATTTCAGGCTTCGTTCCATTTACAAAGTGTTGTGAAAAGAACGTAGGAAATATATATACATGTGTGTGTGTGCGTGTGTGTGTGTTTTGTACTTGATATTGTCGCTATTGTAAGAGAGTAAAGTCTATTGCGAAAACATTTAACCATCAATTCGTCGACACTTCAAGTCGATATGTTATGACATTGATTTACGTAGATAAAGTTACACATTTTAGTCCTATGTTCAAAGCATTCGATATCAAGATGTTCACATTTGAATCTTCAAAATATTTTGACACTCGCACATGTCATATGACGACACATTTTATATTTATGAGCCAAACTTTTGAAAAACAAATGTAGCGTTCTCGAGTTCACTAAGAAATATAAAAGCATAAAATGTGTGCAGAAAAACACTTCTAAAAACTTGTTTATTTTGATGAATGTACGCTTTAATTTAAATCTACAGTGTCAGAGAACGAAATTGCAAAGTTTCTTATACATCAAGTACTTTCGAAGATGCAATTCTTTGAACCTATTTCGTTATAGCTTCTTAGCTTTGTAAAAGGTAATTTTTTAATACCTAATAATTGAAAAAACAATAAATGAATGAGAAAATTGATATAATTTAATGTTTGAAGATGATTTCATGCAAATGTTGGCCGCGGCTTTAATTTGTATGGCCCATGCACAAGCTCCAATTCCGGCACACTCTCTCCAACATATCGGCCGGTATTTCACGAATAATGCCTCCGGCCCATAATCCACTCCTAATAGTTACTTTTTTGGGATGCATCGGTAGTTCTTACAATGCTTCTGGCTGGTCTTCACTCCAGATGCAACAATTTTGCTTGTTGACGTATCCATTCAACCAGAAATGAGTTTAGCACACAATTTCTCAATAAAAAAAAGTGGATCTTTGCCAGCGCCCATTCATGATTAAATTATAGACTAAACGACGATTAATGATTTAATTATAGATCAAATTGAACAAGTTTGACAATGACACAAGAAACGACTCATGCGTGATCTGTCGAAAACAGTGCTGCCAAAAAGATACCAGCAAAAAATCACCCTTTAGTGCGTTTTCTAGAAACGATGAAACTGAATCAGTTGAAACGAATCTTTATTAATTCTTTTGTTTTATAATTTGCTATATCACTAGCGTGACAAACTAAAGCCAGTGATGGATTATGTTCATTTAAGATGCCGTGCGAAAGTGTCGATTTTTTTCGTCAAAGTCAAATTTTCTAGTTTCAAAACTTTTGAGTTGGTGAATGTTTATGCTAATGCGCTGAATCAAATGGTACTAGTGGTTTCTATGATAAAATAATGTTTGTTTATATTATGACTTGGTAAAATCGAAACGAAGCAGTGAGGCGAAAATGGCCATATTTTGGTGGGGCAAAAAAGGTGGGTTGTTTTTTAGAAAAGCTTGCTGATTTTATGAAGTTCAACGATACTTTCGAGCACGTATCAATAAAATAGTCAAAAAAAACTCATAATCCGAGTATAATCGATAAACACAAATACGATATTACAGATGAGGTGTATACGTTTCTGAACGTTGTCAAAGCAGAATCGGCAGCATAAAAGATGAGCGAAGATTCCGAATCATCGCATGATTTGGACAAATGCTGCGTTTAGTGGGACAAATTACTCAATAATAAGCGCAACAAAGTTGCTTTCCTGAATTAGATTATGAAGCAAATGTTTTTTCATTCGTTTAAATTTTTGTCTTAACTCAGAAACAATTGTATTTTATTGTACATATTTTTTTCTCGTCATTTTTCATATTTTTTTTGACAAAATCAACAACTCTAAGATGTAATGATATTTTTCATGTACGAAAACGTTGCAACATGTCAACAAGGCAACATCAATTACATACAATAATTGGTCATGTTCGATTGTTTCCTGCGCCAAAATGTGAATGGCAATTTTCATCCCAGCCATTTTGATATTTTTGATTTCGAGGTTGCGCCCGCTTTATTACGGATATGTACACGGATTAAAAATCATGAAACATGTCTGTAGAATATATGAGTTTTAATAATTAATACAAAAAAAAATGTTTTCAATGTTATACTTAGTATTGAACTCCGAAAGCCCTAATTAACGTTTGTGATTTACCATATGATATCATCCGTCATTCTTGTTGGTTCAAATTTCGAGTGTAAGCTGGGTTTCGTATTCTAAGAAGAAAAAGCAGACATGCATCGCGAGCATATAAATTCGTGCGTGATTCGCCGGCATCTCATTCTTGCGACCAGGGTTGCCACATATACAGATTAATCTACAATTACAGATTTTTCAGATAAATTTGTGACCAAGATTCTGTATATGCAGATTTGTACAGATTTTTGATAGCGTGGATTAAAAATTGTATAATGAAAAAAAATGTATTAAATAATCTGCCCATACTTGCATATCAGTCCCATATGGAAAATCGGCATGTCGAGAAAAAGACGATTAAAATTTTATTTTCAAATTTTTTGATTTATTGTGCTACCTAATGCTAAATCGTGGTATTATTACATGAAATATCGGTAATACACCTTTGCTTTTCCAATATTGAAACAAATGAAATTATTGATATTCGCACTGAATGGGACTGATATGCGGGTACTTTTCATATGGGACAGACAAAGGTTGATATTTTTTTCACATTTTTCTAAACAAACCATCAACTTTTATTGCAATTTCTGAGAGTATATTAAGGATAGATTGCATTCCTGAAGCTAACTCAATATTGGCGAAAATCGATATGGGACTGATATGCGAGTATGGGCAGTAATGGTATTGATTTTTTTTTTTCAAAGTGAAAACATTATCCTGATTGTGTGTTAATTCTAAAAAGAGGATAAAACTTATATAAAAGAGTATGTTAAGGACAGTAAACACAGATGTTATATCTGCTAATAAAGATTTGTTTATGCTTACTTTTAGTTACAACTAGTGTAGTGTAATTGCGTATGCTTTCAAAAATGGCTTCTGATAAGATGGAAAGATGACGGCCTCGGCCATAACGTAAGGTAGTAAAGAAAAAAGATTGCTAATTGCATTATACCTAATGAACGAAAGTGAAAATAATCAGACTAAGTTCTCACTTTCAAATTGGATTTTAAAAGTTTTTCGTCAAATCATTATTTCGAGAGGCTCAAACGCAAAAACAACTTCCAGCGTTTTTTCAACTACAACAACATAAAATTCAGACTAAGAAAAGTTTTGCTTTCTTAAAATTTCGGTTCTAAAGACTTTTCATTCCGTTGTGCTTTGATTTCTTATCACTTTCTATGTACAGGTTTTTGAGCTCCCGATACAGATTTACAGATTTTTCTTCTGAAAAATGCAGATTTAAATGTGGCAACCCTGCTTGCGACTACTTTCGAGGTGGAAGGATCGGACCAAACCGAGGACACTGCAAGCAAGCATCCTCAACGGATGCGGCTAGTCAATAATGGCTCTTCGAAGGGTGCAACGAAGCGCGTGAGACTGACTAAGGATAATCTCCGGAGTCACAGCGACTACTGTTCCAGCCGAGCAACGTGATGGCGTGCCTGCCGATCAGCAAACGGCCCCTACAACATCGATTCTCGACAATGTCTATCATGAATAATAAGTTACGCTTTCATGGGCAAAATGATTGATATCATGAACAATAACTCATCTCCCATGAAAATTATCTAAAATAGTTATCTCGCTTTACAATGTTATATATCACAAACACAAAATTTAAACAATTGAAATGGTTTGATGCAATTTTTATTCAATGCTTCAATAACGTAAAAGTAGTTTTTTAATTTGTTTCAAAAAATACCATGAATAAATATGAATATATGCAAATAAACAAAATACTGAAAACGAAACTACCCAAAATCTTTGTTAGCAAACTATTGTAAAAACAACCCGATTTACGTCATTTAATTGTATGTTACGCTTCTTTCGTCCCGGTATTAAAAATGTTAACCGGAATGTATGAGACAGGAGAACGTAGTGCCACCCATTCAATTCTTTGCGGCTGATCTCAACCACCTGAACCAAACAGCAATCCAGTTGGCCGCAATCAAATAGCATAAAAACCACCCCAGACTTTCCTGTGTGCAAGCCTGTTCAACTCCCAGAAACCTTCATGCTGCATACATCACATAGCATAGTTAGTGAGTGGTAGGATTATCGCACCCACAATCGTGAGCAGTATGATATTATGCAATGAACCCCGGTATGGAAAAGCAAGGCGAAAACTGGGAAAGTTGATGCTTTGGCTTACTACTGGCTATTCAATGAGTACCTCTTCTGTACATCTAACCGCTTCTGAAGGACTAGAATGGATGCTACCTCTTCGTTTTGGGATGAATGGTCGAGTATCAGATTTATGTAATATACCAGTTTGCGGTTGAAAGGGAAGAAACTTGATAGCCAACAATGGGGATTCGGTTTCTTGGAACACTTTCGAAGACAGTTTCGGGGAGTGTATCAATTATGCAACTACAGAATGGGACTGACAAGTGAAGTAGGGCACAACGCTGCAACAATTAATTCAATTGACTCGTGATGCCATATACAAATAGTATAGGCTGCAAAAAGAAAACGAAAAACGTGCTCATGATGAACCAGACAAGAATCGTGACTAAAATGAAAGTTTCTATAATTTAGGTTTAACCCAATACGACATGCACCATCTCAGCAACTAAAATGCAATCTAGTGATGTACAGAGGTATTCATGGTACTTGATATGAAAGGTTATCTATATAAAATCTTCAGTAACAAACATTTAAACGTCTTGCGAACGTCTAACGATTCTCAGAATGAGCAAGATGAATATATCTCAGATGATTGCATAGACTCTAGTAATCGTTCATGATCAAAAACACACCAAGTTGTGCATCCAAATAAAACGAAGCTAAATATTTCAAAACACATCTCTTGATCGCATCATAGTTATTAGATTGATGCTAGTATGATCGAAATTAGTGTAAGAAGTGTTACGTACATATAAAAAAGCGATTTACTCAACACACCTCTTTAGATACATACTCTTAACCGTAAATTATCCTAAAATCAACCGCACCGCTTGACTATATATCACGGAAACTTCACACGCCTTCCAAATCCGTCACTCTATCTCGGCACCAGAAACACAGCGAACAACAGCATGAACCAGCCATTGTTTTAAATTTGTATCAGTACTTACACGAATGGTTGAAATTTTTAACGACCTGTAAACATGCACAACATTTCTGGAGAAACATACATACACTCTCAACCTTTGGCAAACCGTGGTCACCACAATCGGTTCATTTCAGTTCAGGGTGCATTACCACTTGAGTCTGGAGAGTAGAGGCACTCTTGCGGCCACCACAATAAATACTGCCTTCATTCCAACAAGTGAGCAAAGCCAACCGTTCTTGTCAATTGAGGTTAGGTGCCTCTTCCTTTGCCTCAATCAAGATGCTGGCAAAGACGCAACGATCGACGGACTCTCACCGTATTCATTATCTTGTTGGTGCATATGTCGGTCGGTATCTGCCGAGCAAAGTCATTTGCTGCTACAAATGGTAGTTAAAGAGCTGCATCACTGCTCTGCCACCCACCTACCATTTGCAAACCATCGGTTGGCGGGTAGCACGATTCATTATACTATAGGTAGTGCAGTGTGTTACTATTGCACAATGATCACTATCTCGGATGAATTGCCTATATTCAGATAACTATACGTTTGTTTTTGGTGGTAACAAATGTTCCCTCCGATGCAGCAAATGATGTAATCGGTAAAATATGGAAAGATATTCACGAAGGACTCATCTTGGTTAGGTAACTTCAGAGCTCGTTATGATAGATCTTACCATTAGCCGCCATAACTCTGCTACATCCTGAAATGATGACGACAAAGTAGAGTTCAAGAGATGATGTTCCTAAGCAAATCTCTAGTTAATGGTTCCCTCCAGAGTCTCTGATATATACTAGGTATGGTAGCACCCAGTAGAAACTGTATGCCGCAATTATTCGTAAATTTCGACATTTTATCGTTGAACATTTTATTAAAGGACTTAGGTACTATAATTATTCGTGTTTTCATTTAGTGTGTACTCTGTAAAAGGAAACCATCCTTTTTAAAGGAAGTAAAGCTAAGTCACTCGTGTGAGCTTGGACGACATAGTCGTACAGATACGCGATCCTGAGAATAAAAATAAAAACTGGAGTCCGATCAACAAAACGATTACGATAGGATTGCCAGTTAATAATGCGGGATTTTATCAAAAGATGTCTCTGCTAAAAGAAATTAGTTTATCGTCAAGACAAATGAGTTTTTTTTGCTGTAACATACCATACGGGATTTTTTCAAGATATGTCTCATCGTCGAGACTACTGACTATAATTTGTTTACTGCAACATTGCATTCCAAAAAACATTGCTGTTTCATCAATAGCAGGTTAGTGTTATATACATTTAGGCTGTGGACCATCTCGCGAATTATTTTAACTTTTAGATAAAATTTTACAGTGGAACAATTATTTGTCGTTGTCAATATAATCCTGCTCGAATTATTCTCCGACACTGAAAAAAAAATCTTGCGAAAAGATTCTAACTTCGTGATGGTCGTAAGTTGTCTTGTTAAAATAAAATATGTTGTTAAATTATTTCATGTTGATATCGTTTCAAAGCAATGTTATGGAAACATTTGCCAGACTCTCGAGTTACGGACGGTATCAAAACTTGTTACTGTTACTTGATTACTGAACCAATAAATTGATAATTAACTCGCCGATTTAGCCTAAGATTAGTAGCATAAGGTTTTCAGTTTATATTAGTTAATTTAGATATTTTGTAATAATAAATTTTTTTTATGTTATTTTTACGTTTCGTCTTTGACTCATCAGTGCAGAGCAGTTCAAATTAAACTGTTTAGTGCTAAACTCGGTAGTTCAATTTGAACCGCTAAGCAGACGTAAAGTTTCTGCTATTTACAGAACACTTTTTGTTTTGCAACGAAGTGCAATGTCTTTTCTGACGTACCGAACGAAAACGTGTTTTCGACTATTTCTGGCCGATGCAGGTTTGGTCATTTAGGGGCTAGCCAAATTTTGTGCTAGGGCACATAACCCCTAAATGACCAAACCTGCATCGGCCAGAAATAGTCGAAAACACGTTTTCGTTCGGTACGTCAGAAAAGACATTGCACTCCGTTGCAAAACAAAAAGTGTTCTGTAAATAGCAGAAACTTTACGTCTGCTTAGCGGTTCAAATTGAACTGCCGAGTTTAGCACTAAGCAGTTCATGATTGATATGAAAAAGGCATCATTACACCACTAGATGGATTAAAACAGGAACTTGTTGTTCGGTGCATTCAGTTGTGAGTTACAGGGTATTTAAAATGGAAGTCAACAAAGAGAGTATTCGGTATGTTTTACATTTTCGGTTTTTAACGATATCAGACTAACTAGAGATTATAAGAGGAGAAAGAATATGAAATTATAGAGCCATGGTACTCAAGGAAGAGCAAGAACTCACCAGAAGTCATAAATAAAAAAAGTTAAAAGTTATATTTTACAGTTTATCTTTGTCCAAGTCAAAAATTGAAGCCTGACGGTTGAAATCGTGAATTATATTTATGGTCGCGTAACTGTAACAGCTGTTCATGGGCCATTTTTTGCCATCGTCTGCATTAAGGAATGTTTGATGCACCTGTCGTTAAAAATGTCGCTGAGCAGACATTAAAAATGTCACAAAGATAGTCGAACTTGACATGTTATGAATTGAAGCATTTGCACAAATATGGATTTTCAAATGAATGCTTGATGTTTGGGTACCACACCAATTAACACAAAATAAACATATTGGACAGAATTTCCATTTGCGAAGCCAAAGTTAAACAGAACAGAATCAACCCATTTTTTAAACAGATGGAACTAGGGATGAGAAGTGAGTCTTATATGACAACATTGTGCGAGAAAGAACATGGTCGAAGCGCGATGAAGTAACTCAAATGCTGGCCAAACAAGGAAGGTTCTGCTTTGCATTTGAAGGCAATCATGCCGGGATAGCGGTTCAATCGAATCAGACACTTAAAGTCTATTCGCACCATTCCGGGCGGCCGGGACTGGACTCCTCACAAATGACACACTTGAGCACGTTCGTTCACATTCTAAAGCACAATACGTAGCACTCTGAGACACAATATTATAATCATAGGACCAATACATAGAGAGACATAAGAGTAGCTTTTAAAATGGCAGCTAATTATAGAGCTAAACGGTGAACATTTGAGCCAAATCGGATAATTAGGTTCATGGAAAATAATATCTTGAAGTTAACGTACAGAAAATGATGTTTTTCCAATATTTAAGTTAGTGTGGCATTTGTTGTTTCAGGATGCTAGCAACATTCAAAATTACGAATATGTTAACATAACACTTTCTTTTCACTGATCAAAACAAGCTCCGTAAAATCACTTTTTAACATTTAATTACAATACTTTAAAAATATTCCAGACTCCTGAAAAAGCTTTGCATTGAGATGGACAAAAGCTATTTGTTTCATCTTAACGTGATCGGTTTTACAAAAATTTACATTTTTTTTGTATATGACCTCATTCCTACTCTTTTCCTTGGGGAAGAGGTGGAATTAAGACGGAGCAATCGTTCGCAGTTCACGCTTTCATCCATCCACTCAACGATGCAACTGTCGTTGGAAGCATCGTTAATGGGCTCCGCTGGTTTACTTTCCAAGCGTTATGTCCGTTGGGTAGTTGTGCATTGGATGCAGATGATTGATGAATATTGTTAAGTTTATGTTGTAAAGTATAGAGAATCCGTGAAATCATCCATACAAAAATGATCATTTTTATATTCCCATGAATACGCCTTTTCGCTCTGTGGAAGAATGGGTAAAACTTTATCGTAAATATTTCGAGTTGTACTAAACACAACAAAATAATTCTTTCTCCATGTTATCAGAAATTTATGATAAAGTTTTCAACTATGCGAGATAACCATAAATAACTTAAAAACTTTAGAACTGAATTCTGGAGTATGGAACGAATATCTTGACTCGACTTTGAAATTGAATTTAATTTCTCAATTTATGTTTGGGATTTGAAGCCTGTATTCTTCATAATTCATGAACAAAATTATGAATTTTAGATCTGGATTTTGTATGTAAATTTAGGAACTGAATTCTGATTTCATTTCCACAATTCAAAACCTGCATGCTAGAACTAAATTCGGAATATGGATTCTGGAGCTAGTCAAATTTCTGGTCCACAAATTTTCAAAGGATTTACAGTCTGTTACATAAGAGCGTGCGAGATAACCATAAATAGTTTAAAAACTCTGGAAAACTGAATTCTGGATAATGGAACGAAAATCTTGATTCGATTTTGAAATTGAGTTTACTTGTTTAATCAATGTTCGGGATTTGAAGCCTGTATTCTTCAGAATTCATGAACAAAATTCAGGATCTGAATTTTAGATCTGGATTCTGGAAATAAATTTTAAAACTGACCTCTGAACCAGAATTTAATTCAGATTCAGGATTCATTACCAGAATTCAGAACCTGCATGCTGGAAATAAATTCGTAACATGAATTCTGGAACTAGATTTTCGAACTGGATTCAATTTCTTTAATAAGGTTTGGAGTTCAAGTTTTGAATTCAGTTCTAGAACTAAATTCGGAACTTGGATTCTGAAAATGAATTCACTTGCATTATTCTTGAACTAAATTTATGACCTTATTTCTTGATCTGAATTTCGAAACAGATTTCTGCAACTAAATTTTGAGTCTGCTCCAGAATTTAGTTCTTGGATTTTGTTTCAGTCTCTGAATCCTGGTCCAGAATTTTGGTTTTGATGACGATAAAGTACTCAACAGTTGTAAACAACCAATAAATTCCGCAAATCACTTCTTTTTTAACCATTAAAATATTCCCAAAAGACTATGCTAAGTTTACTTCTACTAAGTATCTTAATCCACAAAAAAAAAATTTTTATGGTGTGTCATGCGACGTATGTCACGTCTCCCAGCTATGTCTGTGACATTACCCACCCGCCGTTTTTGTTCAATTGTGTATAATTCCGTTCCATTTAATAATCAAAATGACGTTCCAAAAAAACGTTAAAAAAATCTGAAAGTTATAGTAAAACGGAATTTTTCGTCACATTTTCAACAAAACCATACCATCCTTCGATAAATAAACAATGATGAATGAAACTTTCACAGATCGAAGGTAATACAAAGAACTCAAACTTTTGGTCAGGATGTTTAAAGGAAATAGATTTAACGATGTTTTATTGTAATATGATATTTTTTCCCGATTTTTCAAAAGTTCAGAACATTGAAAACATTCACTTGTTTTCAAAAATTGTATAAAATAATTATGAAAAAAATTGTCTCGTTATGCTTATACAATAAGTTGAAGTTTATAGTATTAGCTACTATCACTCATTTTTATCTACGATCTGTGAAAGTTTCATTAATATCTGTTTATTTGTTCAAAAATGGTATGAGAAAAAATCTCATTTCACAATAAATTTTAGAATTCTTGTTTTCTAAAAGTTGTTGTGTAATGAAATTTTTCGTCACTTTTTCAATAAATTAAACCATTTGTCTACGTTTCTTTTAGAGAGTCATTTTAATGATAAAATGGAATTCACACATTTGAACAAGAAATAAATTTTTGTCGGGCGATTTTACGAATTCTGATATTGTTATGGGGCAGTGTAAAAAAACTCATTCGTCATTTGGTTTAGATGTTTTTTTTTGCATCGAAAGGCACATTTATTTCTCATTTTTTTTCTTTGCAAAACTGGATATAGGTTATCGGAAGTTGTACATTGACGGACGATTTACCAATCGCAAATCTATTGTGCGAGTATTGTAGCAACCAGTACGAATCAGATTCGCTTACTCACACCCATTTTTTTTATGTTCATTGATTCAATTATTGTTTGAGTGATTTCTGTAGGTTTGTTATCTGGCATTTTTTCCCATATAAACACATTCGATTTACTTTTTGACTAATAGTAAGGGCGGTCGTAGAAAAAAAACTTACCCAGTCGAGTCGTGAACCATTCCCAAATGTTTTAACATTTTTAAATTCTGAAACACGACGTATGTCATAGTTAATCAAAAACACATACCAGATCAGAACTGAAAGATATATTATAAACGACTGAATACCCTCGACATAACATTTGAAAAGAAATCACTTATCTGACAAGCTGTTTGTTCCTGTAGTTGAAAGAACTTGTGACATAAAATATTTGAACGGGCTGTCGTTTCAAGCTTCAATTCAAGAAATACCAGAAGTAGTAATCCAGAATTCATTCAAACAGATTAGAAATGAAATCTAGAATTTTGCCGATTTTCTTAAACAACAGAAACACTCAAGTTAGTGCTCTTATATTATGACTTATTATGATCAGTTTATGCAATGTTACCAGAACATCTAATATTTCCAAATATCAAAAGTCTTCACTCTCCCCTTTCCATCATTGATATACAGATACAGAGCGATAATGATTTTACCCTTTACCGAGATCATAATAGAATAAATTTTTAGTATACATTAGCTTGAATCCATTTCCTTCTGTATTGAACAGATCGAGATTCAATTAATATTGGAATGCATAAAAATGCCATAATCCAATATTTTATTGATCTGAAAGTGTAATTATGGCTCGCAGATTCTCGTGAAATTAACTTTTTTTTCGTCGACCTTCCCCTGATCATAAAAAAAACGGTTACCCAACTATAGACTGACCGGCATGGTCACAACAGACACAGCATTATGTAACATTCAATAAACATTGAACAAGTTTGCAGCAAAATGTTTTTTTTCTACTCCCTTACCAGCTTTCTGATTAAACGCGCACTAAACTCATACGAACAACTTTAGGATTAGCATGCAAATTGGTCCATCGGCATACGTTTAGCCGACCCGTTTGGGAATGAACGAACGAAAATAAAATTCCAACGCACTTGCAGAAAACAGTGACCGATTTTACCGGGTCCAACTGTGACCAATAAAGCCAACGTAATCACATCCAGCGGGTTGCTGGATGATCTCGGCTCCGCACCATCGTGACCACATGTTGTGGAAGAAACATGCAGAAAAATTTGATTGTGTGCTATTTTCACGCAAAAAAACTTATTACGTCTGCGATTCATTTTCCATCAGTCCCTTTGTTGAACACGTGCGATAAAAGTAAAGGTTCGTGATATGTCGCACGTTGGAGTCTTTTTAGGCTGCAGCCATGCCGGACTTCGGTGCTGGTCGGTATATGGAAAATACATTCCGTGTAGTATAGAAGTAAATAGCATGAATGCCATTGGTATGGTCGAAGAGGGTCAGCATTAAGCGGCATAACAGGCTTCGCTGGTTCGGTGGAATAGAAAGAACCCGTATCCTTTTTAAGTAAGTGTATTTTATAAACTGAGAAACTAGTTTTGGACTTGACACATTTGATGGCGAAGTCAACCGCGTTTCTGCTAGCACAAAAATTTCCGGGTGCATGAGTAGGCTTTTAAATGTTGCAGTGGCACGAGAAGTTTCGACCAAGCGTGGGGTTGCTGCTACCGCTCAAGACGTACGACGTATGCTTTGTGCTAATATATTTGATGAACATTCTCTGACGTTCACAAAAGGAGATGGTTTCTACAACGAAACTACTGACTGTCCTTAGTGTGTGTATTTTTTATTATGCTTCCAGAATTAGTGTAAAAACGAGAGTGAGCTGTGTAATTTATTATCGTGTCAACAAGAAATGTCTTATGAATGAAACCTGTAAACGACATGCCTTTCCACTTGATGTCGAGAAACATTCAACTTTTTAAATAAATATCTTTGCCTTATACTTTTATGTAATGAGTCGTTGCAAGCTGCTATCAAGACAAGTTTAAGTTAACGAAATTTAGACGTGCGCCAGGAAAACTGTCAAACCTCTCCGGATAACTGATCACGTTACGAATCGACAACGTTAAAACAGAGGGTCAAGTTTCGCGAGTTGATGCTTCATGTACTCGACGGAAGGATAACGACTCTTCTATAAGTGTCACGAAATATGAGATTTGAATGCGTATGAAGCTTGTGGCTCGCCCTATGCAAGTGATTCGACTGAATCATATTATTCATCAGATATTCATTTTATTTTGTACACGCTGTTGCATGGAGGAGATTTTTAGAACGGTTTTTGGGATGTCAAACTTCCGCGTTTGTTTTTAAATGACTGGCATTACCTTTCGTAGTTGGTAAAAATTTCGGTAGGCCACCTTACCAGGATTGCGCTACCTACATCATGCTGGAGGGGCTGCCTTCTCAATGCTGGCACGATGCAGCACTTGCTGTTCGCTTATGCTTTATGTGCCATCACAACCATCCTCCTTTACCAGGGCTTTGAACCTGTACCTCAGGTTCTCAAAAATTACTCGTTTTTCGGACATGCTACTATAGAGATCCGTCATTGGTAGCGGAGTTGACTGGCAGCTACAGTCTCCCGCGGATGTAGCAAAACGATGATAGGGTGTGAACGAGGATGGTACATGAAATCGTAAATCACTCGGATTCTGTGGATGTAATGCTGCACGGTGAGTTACAAAATCGCAGATTCGATATCGTCACACTGCAGGAACTTTGTTGAATGTGATGGAATGTTTGACTACCTTTGTTAAAAACTGTGGCTTTTAATTAGGGATTGGTTTTATAATACTAGAGAATTTGTACCAGAACGAGAAGGGATAGCAAACATTCAATGATAGGATGAGTGTATTTAAAATCAAGAGCATTTTTTTACTATGAAGCCTGTGCACTTTAAATTTAGGACGTTTCACTCATGAGACACCTGCAACTCTCCGCATTCTTGTTACATTCAGTAAAATGACAAGGAATCGTATTCTGTACGAACGACGAATTTGTCGGTAGGCGTTCTTGTCAATAAACTAAAACTATCGAAAATTATCGTTTTTATATTTGCAAATCATTTGACCAGCGCTTAACCGTGGATCAGAAGGTTGTAAACTGGTACAGTTAGTATGCTCAAGACAAATGCACAAGAAGGTAAAGAAAAGTCTTGGCATTACATTCCTTTTGTGGAATTTGGCCTTTCTGTTTCAACAGACTTCGCAGCCGATTGTTAGCACACAGAATCATTGCATGGCTAGTACAATGGATCCTACTGACACTAAGAACCCTTCCAGGTCGGGAATCAAACATACGACAACTGACTTGTGAGGCCAGCGTCCTATGCATTGAACCGCCAATCCGGGACGAAGAAAATGGTAATCATTATTGAGAAAAATCCCAATCTTTCGTTGCGAAATGTGGTTCGCAAAGTTAGGAAATCAAAATCATATGCACTAAAATTAAAGCAGAGACAAGGACTGAAGGCGTACAAAGTACAAAAAATCTGTTTTAATCCACCTAGTGGTGTAATGATGCCTTTCTCATATCAATCATATTCTCATATTTAGTACTAAGGTATTCTATTCCAAATGTTTCTCTTCGATTTTTGAAAGGAACCAAATAGAATCTTTGTTCATTAACTAGTATAATCTAGATAATGAAACAGTTCTCTGATCGGTTGGGCCATCCACGAGAAAAATAAGTGAGTTAAACTATTTTAGATATTTCCGGCACCGAAACCCGAGATGCAAAATAATCGAAGTCGGTTCGTATGACCATCAACTAACATGACGTACAAACTCTACCAGTTGTTATTCAAGTTTTGATGATTTTATACGATTTTGACATCATACCTTAAACGATGGTGTTAATTTTTGTTGAATACGAACAATACGCTTAATTTTTGGTAGGAGCAGAAGATATTTCATTTAAACCTAAGATTGGGCATACCGGTTCTGTCATATCTGAGGAAAGTATGTGAGATCTTTTTTTGAGAATATGACTATTATCTCCCATCGTTAATCAAAAACCGGGAATCAGGATAGCTTTCGCCGCTTTAAGTGAGAGTAGAAAATCTTCAATACACTTTACCCTATAATTTCGACACAGGAGGTCGGATCCGGATGATATTTAAGAGTTTTGTGTGGATATACGAGACCTTTCGTTTGAACCTAAGTTTGTTAAAATCGGTCGCGCCATCTCTGAGAAAAGTGAGGAATTTTTACAATTTTTCTCCCTGTAATTCCAAGACCAGAAGTCGAATCGAAATAAATTTCAGGAACGTTGTATGAGACAAATATACCGTTCATTTGAATTGAAGTTTGTAGAAATCGGTTCAGACGTCTCTGAAAAAAGTTAGTGCACTTATTTTAATTTTTTTGCGCATATCACCCTGTAAATCCGGAACCGAAAGTCAGATTCAAAAAAAATTCAGAAACTTTGTATGAGGTTACAAGACATTTTATTTGAATCTGAGTTCATGAAAATCGGTTCAGCCATCTTCGAGAAAAGTGAGTGCATAAAAAATTAACATTCGTACAAACACACATTCAGACATTTTGCGTACTCGACGAACTGAGTCGAATGGTATATGAAACTCGGTCCTCCGGGCCTCGGTTCAAAAATCGGTTTTCACTGTGATTGCATAACCTTTCTATATGAGAAAAGTAAAAAGGTATCCGACCGTGATAACAATTCAAATTTAACTACAAAAAGTCTTACTAAGGAGCTTCATCCCATTTTCACAGTTCGTGCTCGCATCTCATCCGACACAGTCGCCGAGACAACAGAAACAAAGACAATACAGTGTAGTGAACAATAGAGAGCGAGAAATGGGCAAATACGATTTAACAAAGCCAGAAATTCAGTTTGTATTGAGTTCAAGCACTGAACGAATGCATCTAAACGTTAATGATATAAGTGAGATTCAATTTAACAATGCGTCTAACTGTGTGTACATTATGTTCAAACGTGAAAAAGATGCAATTGCATTTGCTACGGTTAATAACGGGGTGCACAGTGTTGATCATGACAATGTTAAATTTAAAAACCCTGTGTACATGGTGAACAATGCCATAGAAGTACGCGTGCACGACCTTCCTCCGCAGACCAGCGATGGGTATGTTCGGGAAAGTATGTCGTAGTACGGTCAAGTTCTTTCTATCGAAAGGGAAGTATGGCGGATTTTTTTCCCGGGTATCCGGAATGGCGTACGAGTGGTACGTATGCAACTACGTAAAGCAATTCCAACCTACATCATTTGTGATCAAGACGGGATACATCCGTGTAAAACTCTGTTTACGTATGAAAATCAACTGGTTACATGTCAGTTTTGTGAACAATCTGCACACTACGGCAAATCTTGCACTGAAACAGCGAAGACAAACAAAACAAACAAGAACAACCGCTCAACAACGGAAACTAGTGAATTCAGTGCTCCTGTTTCAAAAACACCTTCACCATCTAACCAACAAGCAACTGCAACCAATGTACAACAAGGCGCTTCTACAGTAACTAGCAACGAGATCAAGACTACGAATAAAAAGGAAAACGAAAAGAAGACGGAAATCAACAATAACACCGATGCGTTAATGGATGACGAGACGAGCCACGAACAAAGTGCCCCTCAATCCTCGCAGGAGGGAAGCTCCTCTCCCCCTAGAAAAAGGGTGACAACGAGATCGAATACAAAAAAAAAATTTTAAAAATCGGCTCAATCGGCCATGTAAAGCTTGTACTCAAATAGGCCTGAATAAGAATGTCTTTTGAATAAGAAAAAATCCCATTTTTTTTGTAAAAATTTGTACCATAATGAACGACAAAACATACGTGCTTGAAAACTCCAATCATCTTCCGGATCTGGTTTGTTATACCGCTATGTGGAAAAACGCCGTTGTTAAGCATTTACGGACAAAGAAGGTGTCCAAATTTCCGAAGAAGTTTTTGATTTGAAAAGCCATTTTTGATTTAGAACCATGATCGAATGTAAAATTTCATTCGGATTCATTTATTTGAACATTTTATTGAATAAGACTGTATATTTAAAAACGCATAGTTTTGTAAAGTAACTTTCCATTCAACTGCCTGCTCCATGAAAATCAACTGCAAATTCACAAAATATTTTCGTCTGAGTATCATATCTAAACTTTTTCTCTTTTTGATACTATGTAGTTAGAAAATTTTTTGTTTGCCCTTCTCATTTAGAAAGGATATCATTGAGGAACCCGGCTTTTGAACCAAGGCTCGGAGGGCCGAGTGTGCTCTCGATTTACTCAGAGACCGCTGAATGAATTTTTACAAGATTAGGTTTAAATGAAAGGTCTTACAATCCCATAGTTTCTGGTTCCGGCAGTCTTGGAAATAGTAATCAAAAACTCAAGCTCTTTATTTTCTCAGAGAATATATTTTCACAAACTTAGACACAAATGAAAGCTTGAAGGTTCTGATAAACTATAAACTTGGCTCAAAATTGTTCATAAACTGAGAAGGTTATGTTGGTGTATGCCCAGACAAACTTTTTTGTTCTCATTCAAGATTCAAGGGAAGTTTTTATAAGAATCCCTTCGTAATATTTATGAAATAGTTATATGAGAACGGCATCATTGCACCACTAGGATAAAAATAGAGCTTCCTTCCTTAAACCAAAAAATAATCACGTTATCAAATTGAATGGCCTAGAACTAACCTGGTCTGATCAATGAAAATTTATAGATTTAACGTATGGCAAAAACCCACTTTCACACGGAAAGACCGAAATCAGCATTTTGGCGAAAAAACTAGTTGATTTTCTGATTTTAGTTAGTTATTTTTTGAGACAACAAAAAAATCTTACTTTTGGTAATTTAGATTTTTTAATTCTAATTCCCTTAATAATAATAAAATATTGGTTGAAATGGCTATTTTTTTAGTTGAATTCACCAATTAAACGTGCTGTCATTTCTTAGCTAAGGCACACTTTATTTCCATTCAACTAATTTTTTAGTTGAATTAGAGAAATAAAACGTTATTTTCAACCAATTCAATTTCTGCAATTGGCAGCTATATGGCGCTCTGTCACCTAAAAAACGTTAACACCGTAATGACTACTACCGAAAAAAATTTCAGTCGCGGTTGTATTCTCTATATTGGCAGGTATGAATACGATGTTGTATTGGAGAAAAAGACATAAGCGAAACATAAACTTGTTTCTGAAAATTTTTCTTCTAAATCGCACCAACACCAGACGGCATAGCCCGGAAGGTTGGAAGATGCAAAAAACTTCGTTTGACATATACAATTAGAGTGCAACATTTTCACTGTTCCACGTGAAAACATTACGCACAATCGCTTCAAATGCGCACAAATTCTGAATAAATACACTTTCCACTAAGAGTTTACGTCATTTTTACATATCGGTTTAGAAATTTCTATATGGATATATCGTAACACATGCGATAAACATCAGAACAATTTGCAAGCAGTTTCAACAAGACTATCTTTTTTAGCTTTTTAATGGATTGTTTTGCTTTGACACGTCTCATGAGTTTTTGGCTAATAAACTTATTAATAAAACCAATATTATTTTTGCTTTCTTTGTGCTGTCCATCAGTAATGATGGTGATAGATAAATATAAACACATTTTCTGATTTTAATAGCAAATTAGTTGTCAATGAGAATTTGGTGTTGGATTGAAAAATTGCTGGTTTTTGTCCAGGATATTCGCCAACTAAACTCATTCTCTAAAAATAAGAGTTTTTAGCAAAGTAAATTCTCAATTTTAACTAACTTTATAGTTATTTTGGAAATTTTGTTGTTAAAATCAACTAATTCAAAAACAGTAATACGAATTAGGCGCAGAGCTAATTTCGGTCGTTCCGTGCAAGAATCACATAGAAAGAATCCTGACGAAGTGTAATAAATATATTCAATATTTATATTCTCTTATAAAGAGAAATTCTATGCTCTATCTTAAGAACAAATTACTAATTTATGAACAAATAATCAGAGCAGCCATGCTTTATGCAGTACCAATTTGATCTAGTTGTTGTTCCACCAGGAAAAAGAACGCTTAAAAGGATTTAGAATAAAATTATGAAATTAATTTTGAAGCGTCGTCTCTGGTTTAGTACAGATGAGTTACACAGCATGACAATTATAGAACCATTTGATGTAATGTCGCATAATATTATAAACAACACCTTCAATTGAATTATTTCGCTCTTTGTATTAGTTAGAAAGTTAGTATATGCGTTCCTTTCCCCCATTACACATTACAAGTAGGTTTACTATTTTGCCTTCAAAAATCGCAGTATTGCGGAAGCAAATGAGGTCTCAATGGTAATAACCTAATCATGTATATAATATGATTGAAAAGTCATTACTTGTGAGTCACTTGTGACTAAGCCTCCAACTTAAATCTTAACAATTTAAACTAAATTCACATTGCAATAAATAATACAGTTAAATAACGTTCAGTGAAAATGTATTCTGTAGGTTATTGATTGAAACTAAAATATGAATATAATTTTGAGAAAAAACACAGAGAAATCAGTACCAAATCGAATGTTCTATTTCTGTAATGTACAGGCAAACAAAAATTATGGCAAAAAAATAACCGTTTTGATTAAAACTTTCAGTTATCAACACAGCGGCTTTTGAATTGTCACTTCTGCAGAAATATATAGAAAATTGCTATTATACTGCAAAACTAAACTGTTGCAGATTGTCTGATTTAGTATTATAAAATCTAAAAGTGGTGATGAATATGGACAAAGAATAAAGTCTGTATAAACTGTAATGTATTTCAAGTAAATCAATAATATTGGAACAAACCACTTGTGACTGAACACTCAACTTAAATCTTAGCAATTTTAATTTAATTTATATTACTACAAAATACATTTTGCAAAAAGTTAATAAATCATGGTACCAAAATTTCTCAAGATAATTGCATTTTGTACCGAAGAGAGTTTTGTAGCTCGCTATAGAGTACAAGTAGATGCGGATTACAATGTGTTCTGAGCACGCATGCCATTTAAACACCCTTAACTACACGATGCATACCGCCGGAATTATATAGCTAAAGCAGTGTGTCTTATTAAATATATCGTTGATAAATAACTATAAGACGTCGATGTCCGTAGTATTGAAATAAGTGTTGCCATATCTCGAGAAAATCTTCGTATACATTGAAATTCGCTTCGCGTCAAATCAGTCGCACTCAACGAAAAACCCGCGAAAACCATCAGCATGCAAATTTCCATTGATATGTTACACAGTTCGAAAAAATCTTGTGATTTTACATCTTATAAGATGCACATAAATTTAGCGTCGTATTTCAAATAAATTTATATTCAAAACCATATAAATTGGTTGATTTGAAAATAACATGGCTTGTTATCGAATGGAATAAAAAAACAAAAGATCGATAGCAACAGCGCGATTTGAACCGAGAAACATTAGACTACAAAACACGTCATTTAATCGACACATATAAATCAACTCAGCGGTACTTGGTAGCCGAGTGCAAATTACATCCAGAGCTTTCTAAAATGTTGTACAGGTGGAATACAAATAATACCTTCCTTGTAACTTGCATTTCTTCGCAAAACTTATTTATTTATTTATTTATTTTGTGTTTTATCATCCGGCTTATGGCTTAATGATTTTTCTAATAGCTATTGACAGGGAAAACCCGTTTGAGTTGGTGTACAATGTACCATTCTCAAATAGGCACAAAACCTGTTTTTTTTTCAAAAACTTACATTACAAAAACAATTCTAAACAGTCAGATACAAATTACATTGCAAAACTTAAACAAATTGTAAAATAATTAGCCTAATAATTTGTCTACAGTACAGGTGTTCATATAAAAAGTTGGATCGTCATGGATTTCATCGCAATTCCTGTATCAGCTGATTTTGGAAAATTTACAATTTTGAAAATGTATAAATAAAATTTTTCCTACAAAAATCGCAGTATTGCGGAAGCAAATATGGTCTCAATGGTAATAACCTAATCATGCATATAATAATGTTGAAAAGTTATATACGAGTATTTATTGAGCCTAATAAAATGCGACCTTTTTGATTGCACGAGATGGTTGATATTATCAAGTTGAAGATATTTTCGTCTAATTACAATGTATTGATGAATTAAAATCTAGATCATCGTGGAAAAAAGTAAAAGTAAGTTAAATTTTTTTCACAATTTTTTCAGTTTTTATATGTTTTGGTGTACGAGTGAAACAGAATTAATGATACCAGAAAATTACAATTGATCTCTGTATGCAAAAATGTTAGGCACACTTTTAATACTTTAAAGAATAGAATGTTTCTGAGCATGTTTGAGTAGTATGAAATACCATAAAAGGAACCGTACTAAGAACAAAAGTGCAAAAATGTAACACTAAAGACTGATGTACTCAATCTTTCAAGTACTCCACAACAATATCATGGGAATTTGTGTTTTATTTTGCTTTCCAACTTATTTTTACCCTTCAGCCCCCTAATTTTCTAGTATTGAGATAGCCGATGAGCTGAGTCAAATGGAATATGTAATTCCGAAGGATCGGACTGGGGAGATTTTCCTCAAATTTGAGCGGCTACTATATCTACCAAATATTGAACTAAACCAAAAACAAACAAACAGAAGTTGTCCAACTGATAAAAATTTTAAAAGATGGTACTTTCAACATCAGAGCAGGAATCAATTGCACAAAATATTTGCAAGGTAACCTTACACGTGCAACATCGGACCTGTGACCTTTATGACCGTTACACTTCGTTATAAGGCAATGCAGCATTTATAGAAGTTCCAAGCCATTCCGTTTTATTTTGCGACCGAATTAAGTTTAATCATCGCAACAATTGGCCCTGAAGCAAAAGTTTCATAATTTCCCGGTTCAGCCCCCAAAACCATCTTGCATGCCTGCGAAATAACCTGCTCGGCTCACTCTTGCACGGGCAGCAAACATGTGTATATTAGCAACTAATATACACAAATTAGTTGTACCCTATAAACTTTATTCGGAACGACACGAGGCAGTGTGGCAAAAGGCAACATCGCGTGGCGGCGAAAATGTGTTCAAATGTGATTAAACGCTCAAAAATCGCACGCATCGTTCAGCTACTGCCGTTTGTAAACTGACCCTACTGGCAGGTTGAAAATTAAATGTAAAATGATCTGTAATAAGCTGGTGAACATCAAATTCGTATCGTATAGAGCATACCGATTTGGTAGCACCAAATCCTACCGGCAAACGGTGATGTTGATGTTGCAATCGATGACATCAAATCTCCAGCCAAGGCAAACATACTTTTTGACAGGGTCGACAATTTGTTCACCAAAGTACCAATCGAAAGTATAATTCCAAGATGATCTCTGTACCGAAAAATTATGATCATAAAACTGATTGATGAAGGTAAATCTTGCCGAAACTGATCGCGACGAAATGAGCTGATGATACGATAGACGCAGAATTAGTGAGGTTGTACAAACTAGTCAAAAGTGAACGCAAGCCTAAATCTAAGGTGACAGTGTGATACTTGACGATTCGTTATGTCTAGTTTTTAACTAGGCTGTTATTTCGTAGTGAATTTTAAATACGTTGTTCAGATAAATGAGCGAGACCGTATATGATTGGATCTATTACCGATTGTAGGTCATTTTATTTTCATGTTTTTCTTCACTGTAGAAGATTATAGGTCATGATCACTCTTCCACTCTAATCGCGTGGAAGTTATTTTTAGTGTACGTTTCTTTCCTGCATCGATAGACAGAGTATAACTATAATCGTTACTAAGAAAATGGTAGAAACGTTTAAGTTAATATAACAATAAATTTGATCTATTATAACATAGAATACTTCATTTTTCTTCGTGTTAAAAAAATAAACACAAAAATTAGGCTAAAAAGCAACCATTTTCCATCTCAAATGCACCTCGACGGACATGTATGAAAAACAGTACAGAAATCTGCAAACTATCTGCAAATTTTTATTAAGAAGTATACACATCGTATTCAGCAACTGACCGTGACCGTGATACTTTTCTTTCATACCTGCATTCTCCAACCCCATCTCTGCAAACTATCCATCAGAACATGACATTTTGACAGCATTGGAAAACGTGGACGCCTCGAAAGAGCATTAATTTTTTTTTTCTTTTTAACTTATCACTTAATAAATGTACTTTTCCTAAGGCATGGAAATCTTCCAAAATTACCAATATTTAAATCTGGTGCAAAATCTAACATTCGGAACTACCGTGGAATAGCCATTATCTCTTGCATTCCAAAATTATTTGAAAAAATTGTATACGAAAAACTTTTTCACCAACTGAAGAATGTAAAAACTAACATACAGCATGACTTTTTCAAAGACAGCTCAACTACCACAAATCTCCTAGAATTTGTGACATTCACTCTGAGCGCAATGGGCGCTGATAACCACGTAGAAACTCTTTATACCGACTTTAGTCAAGCTTTCGACCGTACTGATCAGTGTGGTAAAATTTCATTTTCAATCGAATAATATAAGATGAAAATGAAATTTATAGCCACTGACCGTCAGTATATCCCTTCTAATTCATTTGACTTTTGCTGCCATTTTCAAGTGAAGCTCCCAGAATTCATCGTCAGTTGAATAATCGTACCTAGTCATTTGAAGTTTTGCTTGCTCAGTTTCAAGTGCCAAGTAGTCTAGCTGCTTCATTGTCTTCGCTCTTGGTAGTAAGCAATTTCGAACGAATGGAATTATAAATGGAGTAAAGTGTTAAAAATGAAAACTTAAGGAGGAAACAATTAATTTATGTGTATTCTGTGATTGATATTTAAGCTATCTGATTAGTCTTTCATCTATTATCTTGAACCAATTCGAATGTTTACATGAACCTTATTTGAAGGCCGCTCTCACACTATTGAAAGAGATATTTTGTTACTTCAAGAGATCAACTGACGGTGGTTAAACTGAGCCTCGATTGAAGAGAAACGAGTGATGAACTAAGAGAAACGAGTGATGAACAGAGAGTGAAGTTTACTGCAGTGGAGAAATCGTCAATGTGTCCCACATTCAGTTTCAATTAAATTGAATGAAGTTTTACTGCACTCATTATTTCTATACAAACGAAATTTCCTCCAAACTCAAAAATCATCAATAAAGCATGAAATACTTCATGGAAATTAAAAATTTCAACGCTGTAATGTTCCAGAACAAAATCAATCTATTCCACATTTGTTGCTGCG
This sequence comes from Malaya genurostris, assembly GCF_030247185.1. Classification (NCBI taxonomy): domain Eukaryota; kingdom Metazoa; phylum Arthropoda; class Insecta; order Diptera; family Culicidae; genus Malaya; species Malaya genurostris. The sequence continues at coordinate 275,925,585 of NC_080571.1, forward strand.
AAAGTTTACTCTAACTCAATGTAAAAAAATATATTTAGGAAATCAAACCTTTTTTGAACAATACCACAGTAATATTTATGAGAGTATGAGCGGTATGAGATTTGCACATTTGAAGAGAGTTTGAGTAGTATGAGATTTGCACATTTGAAAAATTGTAACATTTTCGTTTAAGATAAACTTTTTAGTAATTGAATAGTTTCTAAACTGAAGTTATGCGCAATATTAGCTCTAAACAGGATATGTTTAAACTGATATAGCTAAAGTCCAGACAATTAAAATTATTGTTCGAAAACAAAAAACCCTCAGAACGAATTCTTGTTTGTTCAGCAAAACTCTAGAAAACTCTAGTACCGAAATATTCACTTTGGACTTGATCAACGTCGACTCATTTTTTAATTTTTTATTCAATTTATCTTTCAACAGGAACCGATTAATTGCTTGGTCGGCCAAATGTCTTTTTGATTTTCTTCATCTTGAATACATCTGACCATTATCGAGTCTTGTAGAGTGTTACCACCAGTGTTGGTGATTGCCGAAAATTTCACAGAAGCTGCTATATTGCTATCTATATTGTATACAACATTTTCAATCCGGTAGAAGATGCTACAAGAACTCGAGTCTCTCAATGCATGAACCGCGAGAGGATTTTTCTACATTACTTCGCTCCACTTCATACTCTGAGTATTTCTCGGCCCTTAAAAAAATTACAGTCTGATAATGATCGTTGCTGTGTGGAATTTCCTAAGAGACAATCGCAAGTTGACAATTATCGCAGAAAATCGAATCGATGATTCAACTTGATGATTTTCATACTAGGTTGCAATATTTCAAAACCCTTGTGTGGAGCATTCACATACATTTTCATAGACACAACTTATACAAAGATTATATGCACATAGTTAGAATAAGCGGCAATAGTAAAATGATTCTATCGCAATTATCAACTGCCTGTATAGAATCGGATCGCGAAACGAGAATAAGCGACCGTTTGTTGCTTCAGAGAAGATCCCCACAGCGGCGTGCAAACCTTTGATTCTCAGAAATGTCATCGAGAGAAATTCGCTCTCGCACTGGTGTCGATTCTATGTTAAATGAGCCATGCCGGGTTTTTGTTGTTGCGATGATTTCGAACTCTCTTTTATGGCACTGATTCAATCGTTGAAGAGTTGCCAAAGAACGTTCTTTGATACGATAAAAGCTATCCTTGGTTACCACCCACAAAACGTTTCTTCGGTTCTATTCATCGGCAATAGAGTCTTGATAAGCGTTTACTGTCAATCCTAAAAACCAGCTTGGCAAAACCAGGCCCCGATTTCCGGTTGCAGAAATATCGGAAGTAGTTATGAAAAACTCCTGAGTGGAACTAATTTCGATTTCTCAGAAATTTAACGATGCAAAAATCGTTAAAAAATGCTTAGAAAGTTGAAGGCAAAATGATTTACTAACCGAGTTTTCATCCATTCATCCATTCACACTTGGCGTTATTGTCGTTTTTTGGGGTCTTATCGTCTTTATTATGTTTGCGGATGTTGACGTTATTGTTGGATTTTGCATTTGCATGTCGATCCAGTAGACGTAAAATTGATTTCAGTTATCATAAGATCTCTATTTTATTCCTTAGATTCGAACGCTAGAATTCGTTCAAGGGGAGTTAAGTAGAAGAATTTTTATTGTTTTCCGTGAGGTTATTGAGAGTGACCAATGATTTATATAAACATCTTTCGTATTTGCCGAAGGTCACGTATAAATCCTTGATAAATCCTTAAGCAAAACACACACACCACCGGTACAAGGTTAAACAAATGATCGCTAGGAACCCAAAAAAGAAACTTTACCTTTAACAGAACTAGTTTGTAAGCACAGAAATAATGTGTAGAAACAGAACCTTTCGTTTATTAATTCTATAGAGCGCATATTTCATTACACATATCTACTTTTTCCTCCCTATCTTTCCTCTGTTAATGGCAGATCGAGTGGTTACCCGATTCCCCATTTTCATCTGTAAAATATATCAAATAAGAAATTTGTTCACAGTAGTTGTAAAAGGCAATTAAAAAATCAGGACTTCTCAGTTTGCTGTACCGAAAATAGTACGAAGCATGAATGTTCCTTTCATCTACTGAACAATTAATAGACTAATAAGTTACATTCCGAAATGGCCTCGTTTTTTTCACACTAGCTCTGATGAAACCAGTCTTAACAAAGCCAGCGCAAGCTCAACTAATTGTGCAAATCTAGATTTATATCATAATTTGTGCACAAGTTTTCAACCTCCTTCATAAATAAATAAATAAATAAATAAATAAATAAATAAATAAATAAATTTTTATGACTTCTGACGAAAGAAAATGTACGGTATAAATTCGTTCATCGCACAAAAACCGTCGTCGTTCAATTCTGTATAACGTAACCAATCCCGGCTCGACCTAAAACATCGAGGACAATATCCCTAAATAAGGCTAACCGTCTTTATCGTTATAATCCTACACGCCTTTTTGCAGTTGTAATCCACCATTATCACGCGCATCCATTCCTGCGCATCAACTCAGTGTGCTACCGGCGAGGGTAAAACATTTAAATGTCATTGCACCATAATTGGCCTACATCTTCTCGCTTGGCTAATTTTCCACATATGGATTCCGAATGCGAATGTTCAATCAGGTGATTGAAATTCATGCCGAATTACTCTCGCTAGCTTGCTCCGGGGACCACCCCCGATCATTTGTCACACTCACGCACAACTGCAATTTGAACGTGGTTCATCACCTTCGCGAAACGCCCAAGATCTGTACGTTCCGAATGTGATTGTACATTTTTACTATCCTTCGACCACAAGGTATCACGCCTCAAAATAACCATAAAACAGATAGTATTTAAATAATTACCTATCGCATAGTTACGAAAATCATGCGGTCGCGATAGGGTTACCCAATTCCGAAACCAGGGCGAATGTTTTTTTCTGCCAAACGGGTAAGCCGTGAGTGGACATACATACTGGCAAGTTCATTGGATATCGGACGTGAGCGGTGTGCTATACGCAACTGCAGTGTTGATGCGGCAAAGTTTCTGCGCAAGACGCAATGCACATTGTTTATTGACAATTAACCGATAACAAAAAGCACGTTTTTCGTGAGAGAACGATGTTCGACTTGGTAGTTTGCTACTTTGCGGCTTGCTAAAGCATTCGAAATTATGATACAGCATAAAAAGGAAATTTTTGATGTTTGATGGAAACAGCTTGTCATTAACTCAGAATGCCTGAAGAAATTGAATAGTAGTTATGATTACCACAATAATATCGAACAAAAACATATTCTCACAATCATATGACAATGAAAACATAGCTGTGAACGCTTAACATTTTGATTGGCGAAACACTTCTACATAAAACTTGTCGAGCAAAAGAACTCGTTTATAGAGAGTATTGATTTTTTAGGTACAGGAGAACAGATATATTAACACTAGTGTATCGCAAGCTTTCTGACGATAGCTCGTACCTACAGGTATCGAATTGCACATCAAAACATTAATATGTTGCTCGCCTCAGTGCTACTTTCCGATCTTTTTTTTCCAAAACCGAGAAAATGCAATTCTCGCGCATATTAGTGAAAACGGTGTTAACAGATGTGAAACATGTTTCATGCATTACTTGCATGAGGCTTCCAAGCCACTTCTTTACTGCGTATTTCGATTTGACATCAACCTTACACACATTCAGCCTGGACAGAAGCCTTCACTGTGTGTCATTGGTGGCTCCACGCGAAGCACTACTCAATCGGGTGGATTGGATATGAACTGATCGTAAGAAACCGAAAGACGGTCGTTCGGAGTCGACCGATAATAATCTAGTTGTCATTGCACAAAACATAGTTTTTGTGATCGTGATAAACATGTAAAGTAGTGAATTGATTTCTGTCAAATGCATTTTTTTCTAACAAACTTGAAACCATTGTCGTCTGCAATCAAACATCCAAATCACGCTTATGTTCTCTAAAGCCGTGAGCATGGGGGCTACTTTTATGGTCTCATTTTGTTATTTTATTCGATTTTTATTTCGCCGCAACTAGCCTCTAAAAATCAAATATCCATTCACTTTTTTTCAAATATACATTACGCAAACATGTCAAGATGTGATAAAATTAAAATTCCATATTAAATTCTCTTTGATATTGACTGAGTTCAAAATCACAAGATTTTTTTTATTTTCAGTACGTGAGCAATTCCCGAAATAGAGCCATCATCAGATTTTACTTGCACCGATTTAGATGAGACTTTGCATACGTTTTCAAGCACGGATGCTGAAACTAATAACGGTATATGAATGTTAACATGCACTTTCTCCCAATCATTGTATTTCAAAAACCTTTATGTCTATCAAAACGGTGTGTTAACTTCGCCAAACATACGAGGTCTGTTCAAAAAGTACCCGGAATTCTCATTTTTCTAAAAAAATATTTATTTACATCTATATGGTCCCCTTCAAAGTAATCCCCCCTAGATATAATACACTTATGCCAGCGTTTTTTTCCAGTCTTCGAAACACCCCTGATAGTCACTTTATGTAATGCTCTGTAGCACTCTCAGCGATTCTGCCTTTATCTCTTCAATCGATGAAAAACGCTGTCCTTTCATGGGTCTCTTCAACTTTGCGAACAGAAAAAAATCACACGGAGCGATATCTGGTGAATAAGGAGGTTGGGGCATGATTACAGTCTTGTTTTTAGCCAAAAAATCACGAATAAGCAACGATGAATGAGGCGAATTTTGCTGCCACTCGTTTCATGCCCAAAACATTTGAAAAAATATGATGGCATGAGCCAACTGATATGCCAACTTCATCAGCAACTTCTCTAATAGTGATTCGGCGATCATCCATAATCATTTTTTCCACTTTTCCCACATTTTCATCGATTATTGACGTGCTGGGTCGACCGGAGCGTTCGTCGTCTTCAACGTCTTCGCGACCATCTTGGAAACGCTTATACCACTCGTAAACACTTGTTTTTTTTTTCATAGCAGACTCACCGTAGGCTCTCTGTAACATTTCGCACACTTGGTTACACTTTATTTCATTTTTCACGCAAAATTTAATACAAATTCTTTGACTCTTCAATTCTTCCATTGTTTAAACTAACAAAAATCGCCGAGCTCAAAAAACACGTCTACACCAGCCGCTACAAGACAGAATGTAAACAATGAATACGGCTGAAAATTTCACCATACATTAGGGACATATGTACCAACACAATAAAAAAAAAATTTTGACCACCGGACTCTCCAGACGCGCGCAATTAAAAAATTCCGGGAACTTTTTGAACAGACCTCGTATACACTAAAAAGATGAACATTTAGGGGTTTTTTGGTTTGTACTTAAAGTACATGTTTAGTTTCGATTTCTTCGCGTTTCGCCTTCGGCTCATCAGTGCTTAAAGCGGTTCAAATTGAACCGCCATCTCCGCCTAACAGTTCAATTTGAACCGCTAAGCAGACGCAAAGTCCACACTATTTATGTGACCCTTTACCCTTTACCCTAATTTGAACTGCTTTAAGCCCTAATGAGCCGAAAGCGAAACGCGAAGAAATCGACACTAAAAAGATGTTCAGTGATTTTTCAAGTATTAAAAAAATAGCTTCAAAAAATTAATGCATATAATTTCATGAACTTATTTTTACAATGCATATTTTTAAACCTAATAATAAAACCAACATTCAATAATGAATTGATGAATGTCCTCTAGAACTCAAGTAGTTGCAAAACTTCAAATTATTGATCAAAATAGTCATTCAAACACCAGAACATGATTCTACAGCTCTAAGGTAATACTTTCGATCATAATAATATTGCTCCAGGAAATCTCTATACACATACAAGAAGCCAATTTTGGAAAAAAAATCAAAATTTCGAAAATCGCGACTTAAAAGTTTAACAAGTGATTTTTAGACAAAAAAATCATCAATCAGAAAACTCACTGCAGTACTGATTTTTTGACAACGCGATTCTCACTGAAACTATTTTCGCATGGCAAAATCAGTTGCGAAAAGTTCACTAGCGAACATTCTGCTCGATGATATTTAAGAAAAAAGTTCGCACATTGAATGCATCTGATATGATTCTCGAACAGAAGAATTTTGAAAGATGAGTTTTCATAGCCGTTGTATCTCAACCCTATGCAGAATACATGATGAATAAATTCGCCGATGAACAAAAACTGAACCTTTCTGAAAATATTCAATGTGAGTAGGGTGGTTGATAAATGGATCAACGGGTGTGATGTATTTGAAATTAATTCGGCACTAAATCATTAATCAAAGCAGCAATATATGTGATTGATAATAGTTGTAATGATAATAAGAACAATCACAAAGCATGTTATGCAGCTGATAAAAAAATTATCACCATGCCATGCCATTTAGCTTGAATAGTGTACGCAGAAATAACAGGAGCGCAGACTTCTGCTATGTCAATTCAAAAGCGCAATTAGAACACTGCGCCTACTGTGTGTTAGATACTTGCTGACGATGCTGCGCTCCTGTTACTTCTATGAATCAAATTCATGCTAAATAGCAATCTATTGAGTTTAATCTAAACAGTGCAGTGAAATCAGCCAGCTTGAATGGAAACATGTTCATATTAATCACCCTACGTGCATCGAAAATATTGCAGACATTATTTCTCAGTTGCGGTTTACTTTTGCTTCGAAGTATCATCGGAGACTCTTCTCCCTTTAGATTATCTCTTTAGCGATATTTCTTTGGGTGAAAATTCGTGACCAAGTTCGCTGACACAAAAATCACTTGTGAACTTCGAGGTTCTGAATTTTGTGGATGCTTGTTTCATTAATGAAAATATCGGAAGTGATTTTTTTCAGTCACTGAGTTTTTTTTAGAAAATCTCTTGAACTGTGATAGTGAAATGAACTTTTTCTGATCCTGATTTTCTCAACACTGATCAAAACTGCTTTTCTTCTTTCATGTTTAAATATCTCGAGAATTTGTACTTCTTGGAGAAAGATAATTTTGAGCAAATTTGTTTGCCTTGAGTTCTAGAATAATGTTCTTGTGTTAGAATAACTTTTTTCTTGTCATTTAGGTCTTGCTCAAATTTGGTGCTTAATGCACATAATCTTTGTTACGTTTACGTCTCAGTTTCCTCTTCACCTTGCTAGTGCATAACAGTTTATATTGAAATGTTATGCCATATATAAACATGATTTAAGATTGATTTATAAAATTGTTAAAAATTATTTTTCTTTTAATGGGGACGACGTATTTTCGTCTTTCATTGAAACAAAAGAACGTCTTCAGGGAGAATCAGTCGAATTTTAATTTCATTCTTTCGTCAATACAATGAAAATCTGTTACGTTTGGCCATAAAGAGAGGCTAAAATATGATAAATCGAAGTAACTATATTCCAGAACCTTTTTGTAAAGCAAAACTACTATAGATTCAGGCACCCACAGGTAAAACTCATTGTGAATCGTTTTCTGTCATTATCGATTATCGAAGCTTCGGTTGAATACCGATACTACACAGTATATGATTTTCACTAATAACCGAATAATACTAAAAGGGTAGGGTGAAAGAAAGAATACAATTTTGAAACTACTATTCCACTTAAGTCGTTGACTAGACATGAATCTCGTTCTCATAATTTGCGAGTGGAGTTGAGAGGAACATTTATTTCACCTTATTTCCGTCTACTTTGGGTCAATGAAAATTACTTCTATTAGCTCTGGCTGGGATTGCTAGGAGTCGGTGCAGAAATCATGTCAGTTTTTTTTTTGTAACAAAGTTTGTACGAAAAGCATATATTTTTTAAAAATTTCTTCGCTTTTCGCCTTCGGCTCATCGGTGCTTAAAGTAGTTCAAATTAAACTGGCATTGCAGAAAAGTTGTCGATGACCTTAGATACAGGTGTATGTTTGTCCATTTCCTCGCAAGGCTTATCAAAATGGGAAGGTTTAGACAGTATTGGCATGTGACCTGTAGACTCCCATATGAGATCAGCGAATTGAATTGGGTACTTTCGTTTCCTAATATCAAGTAAGAAGTAATAGATCTCTCTAAACGCATGCGTAATACGCCCGGGAAAAAATCCTCCACACGCGAATTTGATATATTATATACACATAAACGTTACGTGTTTGCTTAAAAGAAGTCTTTCTATCACAACGACCCCAACAGCGTTAATAGACTTGTTCAACTGCTGTTCTTTAATCTGTAAAATCACATTCAAGAACATTTAGGGGTTTTTTGTTTTGTGCAAAAAAGCACATATTTTGTTTCAACTTTCTTTGCGTTTCGCCTTCGGTTCGGCAGTGCTTAAGGCCATCGTCCAAGTACCATGCGCGCGGGTGGTTTTTGGAAAGTTTCGATGGAAATTTTGAAAAATTTGCCAAAACCAAAAACATACAGCCCTTTGAAATACTTTTATCTATCTACAGGGTGAAAATGGCTGGAAAATTCGGAGGATTTTCCGAGTCTTATCAAAAATAGCTCTGAAAAATGAGTGTTTTTGAGTCTTATAAAAAATAGCACTGAAAAAATTAGCTTTTTTGTAATTTTTCACAATTATTTGAAAAAATAATTCGATGGAATAAAATTTTTTTTTCAAAAAAACCTTATGCTGGCAACAAGGATCACATTCGGAAACATTTTTGGAAAACCTTTTCACGCTTTTTATGGAAAATCAACGAATTTCATATAACCGATTTCGTGGAAATTTTTAAAATTCGTGGATTTCCTATGAAAAGCGTGAAAAGGTTTTCCAAAAATGTTTCCGAATGTGATCCTTGTTGCCAGCATAAGGTTTTTTTGAAAAAAAAATTTATGTCATCGCATTATTTTTCCAGATAATTGTGAAAGATCACAAAAACAATCGTTTTTCAGAGCTATTTTTGATAAGACTCGGAAAATTCAGAGGATTTTACGAGTCTTATCAAAAATAGCGCTGAAAAAATGAGCTTTTTTTTGTAATTTTTCACAATTATTTGAAAAAATATTTCGATGGAATGAATTTTTTTTTCAAAAAAAACCTCATGCTGGCAACAAGGATAACATTCGAAAACATTTTTGGAAAACCTTTTCACGCTTTTCATGGAAAATCAACGAATTTCATATAACCGATTTCGTGGAAATTTTTGAAATTCGTGGATTTTCTATGAAAAGCGTGAAAAGGTTTTCCAAAAATGTGTCCGAATGTAATCTGTGTATCCATAATAAAGTTTATTTGAAAAAAAAAGTTTATGTCATCGCTTTATTTTTCCAGATAATTGTGAAAGATCACAAAAACACTCATTTTTCATAGCTATTTTTGATAAGACTCGGAAAATCCTCCGAATTTTCCAGCCATTTTCACCCTGTAGATAGATAAACGTATTTCAATCGAAATTTCCATCGAAAATTTTCTAAATCCACCCGCGCGCATGGTACTTGGACGATGGCCTTAAAGCAGTTCAAGTAGAACTGCCATCTCCGCCTAGCAGTCCAACTTAAACCGCTAAGCAGACGCAAAGCTTACACAACTTATGTAACACTTTTGGATATTACACAGAAGTGCAATATCCTTTCTGACGTCTCGGGCGTAAACGAATGACGACTGGCTACTGGTCGCCGCAGAGATTTCAACATTTGTATTGCACTTCTGTGTAATATCCAAAAGTGTTACATAAGTTGTGTAAGCTTTGCGTCTGCTTAGCGGTTTAAGTTGGACTGCTAGGCGGAGATGGCAGTTCTACTTGAACTGCTTTAAGCACTGACGAGCCGAAGGCGAAACGCAAAGAAAGTTGAAACAAAATATGAGCTTTTTTGCATAAAACAAAAAACCCCTAAATGTTCAAATCTCTGCAAAATAAATAAAATGAATCCGTTTGCAAATTGTTAAAAATAACTAGTTCTCCTAAAGGAAGGAATGAACTAAATTTGTTTATTAGAGAATGATAATTCTCTTTTCTTTTCATTCGAAATGGAAGTAATCGAGTTCTTTGAGAGAGTATATAAATTTACTGTGTAGGGGAGACCGGGGTTGGTTGGCCAAAGGGGCAACGATGTCTTTTATGAAAAAGTTTTTATGCACTGTGGCGACATCTATACATCTTTCGGTAGAGTATTAGATTATCCATGTACCAACGTAATATCAAACGTTTTTGTGTTGTCATTTGTGGCACGTTTATTTTTTTCTTTAACATGACCAGTGTTCGAGCCTTAATTCTTAATTGTTTGGTTGATATGACATCTGTCAAACGTATTTGATATACATCAGGTCATTGAGCAAAGAACATTACATTTTTAATCGTGTCAAAAATGTTGGATGATTCGCGGAAAACGTTTTTTGTTTTCATTTAGAAAAAAGTGCTGCAGAGTCGCATCGATTGCTTGTTGAGGCTAATCATACTCTATACCAGAGAAGCCAGATCTGCAGATTTGTCTGTAAATCTGCAGATTTCGTACATAGTGCTACAGACATTTTTTGTTGTGCAGACTTTTGCAGACTTTTGAAAATCGAGGTTTTCGCAGACTTTCGTCAAAATTTACAGACTTTTGAAATTGTCGCGACTTTTTTTTGCTCGCCAAATCAGTTTAGCGTATCATACTTTATAAAGAAATGCCTGTCAGAAAGACATACTTGCTGACTGCAGATTTTTTTCGGATATACAGACATTTGCAACCCTGTCTGACGATTTTTGAAATTTTTACCTGCCATCTTTGCTCTATAGTCTATCAGAAGCAATATGCAAAAGATGGTTTAAACGGTTCACAGAAAATCATTATGTTGTGAGAAATGAAGAACGTAGAACACCATCAAAAAAGGTAGAAGACGCTGAACAGCAAGCAATATTGAATGAAAATGATACTTTCAATCAAAGGCGAATGGCAACAAAAAATGTTAACTTTTATATATGGGATGGGAAAAGTCCCAAAGTATGGAAAATGAGTGCCACGTGAATTGAATGAAAGAGAGATGGCAAACCGAAAAAAAACTTTTGTGCAACTTTGTTTCGAAGACTCGAAAGAAAGTCAAATTTTTGCATCAAATTGTTACTGGGGATGAACGATGGATTTATTTTAAGAGTTCTAAACAAAAACTATCATGGGTTAATCCGATTGGGCAAGAATGATCTGTGTTTGGGGGGATCAGATTGGTGTGGCGTATCATGAACTTTTGAAATCTGGTGAATCTAGTAATACTAATCTCTGCAGACAATAAATAATCAGTTTGAGCCAGGATACAATCAAAGCTCTTGACTGAGAGCTGCTACTCCACGCGCCGTATTCACCAAATTGGCACTTTCCGATTATCATTTATTTTCATAGGTGGACCACGCATTGACTGAGCAGCCCATGGATTCCTACAAAGAAGTCGAAAATTGGGTGTCGGATTGATTTGCTACAATAGACGAACATTTCTATTGGCGTGATATCCATAAATTGCCAGAAAAGTGATCAAGATGTGTAGAAAACCGAAGTTTTGGGTTTTTTTTTCTATTTAACATAAAAATGCTCACTTCATACATGACTGTTAGAAGTTTCATACATTTATTGGTACAAATACACACAAAAAGTATCCACTATTATTAAATTTGTTTACCATAAAATATAATTTAGAGCTCTCGTATTTTTTAACGATTCAACAGAACTAGTTTTTCGGTAGAACTATCAAGTTGTGAAACGTTCTTTAAAACGAACATAAACATTTCTAACAGTTGAAGATTCAAAAACTACACTACGCAGAAATATGTAACCATTCTTCCACCGCGAATGCACTATTGAGTTTGTAAGTTCAATTTAATATTATTGGATACCTCCCACTCTGAGATCTAATGGGTTTTTACACTTACTGCCACAAAAAGAATATGTTCAAATGTGGTCTTACGAAATGAACCTGAGCGCAAAATTCACGAACGGTGCCAGCACCCGAAGATGGATCAGACAAGAAAAATACCATTCCGACTAGAAACATACTAACTTGGTTGGGCCGTGGCGCTGTTTATGAAGAAGTTGAACCCGCTCAGCGACGCAGTTTTATCAACCGTACACTGTGATGATAAATCTGAACTGCAATTTTAAACAACCAGCTCGAGAGATGTTGTTGACTGGCGAGGTACTTTTTTTTCAGCGACAGTTGAAAATTAGCAAATTTGTCTGCTTTTGCGTAAGAGTCCACCTGATATATGGCAGTAGCTTTTCATTCCGCTGAACCCAGTCTTGAACCAGTCGAACGATTCACAGCATTCCGATTTTCGTTGCAGATCATTATGTGTGAAGAACGCAGCGCTGGTTTCGTTAATAGTGGAAACCACACTGAGTACTCGACAGACCCGTTCAAATGTCAATCCGTGTCTATGATGAACATTCGATCATCAACAAGTGCGATGATGCAAACACTCACCGTCGCGTCGGTTCCTGATAAATAATGTAGGAATACGTAGTATTCACGGTGAACGCAACGAAGAGCTTCTAGCAACATGTAGGTGAGTGGAATCTGCGGACCAGCTGCGATCCGACAGATACCGTCCCGAAGAACAACTTTCCACGACACTAACAGCAAATGCTCACGTAATAGACGAGAATCATGCTGTGATCAACAGTGAGTAGGAAAACAGTTATGGTTGATTTGTCTACCAGAAGCACGTGGAAACAATTGTCTTGCAATAGAAAGATCGGTCGTCCTTTACCATAACACTGTCGAATTCACTTCTGGTATTTGTTGCGTAACAGTATTGCAGCTACATTAAAGAAAAGCAATGCAAATTCGAATAAAATTGAAAAATAAATTTTTAATAATTCTGGTGAGGAAAAGTGATAAGCATAAATTGATACGATTGGGACGCACGACAACCAATATCATTCGATACTGATCATTCAAGTCAAAATTACGCCAATCTATTCGAAGTTACGTCAAAGCACAGATCTAACCAGTCCAAATAGCCAATCTCTACATAAACCACATTTTGAGCGCAAAACTTTCTTGCATCACCACTCAAACCGGGCAACAAAACTGAGCCTTACTAATCACTTGACCTAGAAAAAAAACAACATATATCGCTTAAATCCACTCACTGATTGAACTGGAATTACCGAGTTACTTACCGGTCTGCACTACTCTCTGGTGAAAGAATGTATCTCTGGAAGGGCCCCACAGCCCACGACCATGTCGTGTCATGTAATACCAGCATATTACACTGTTTTGTACCCCGTATGCCAACACCAGTTTAATTTTTATTCTTTCCTCCTTTGTCTTACATAGCGTCTTCCATTTCATCTCAATTATAAAGTTATGTAATTTTCTTTGTGGCTTTCGATTACTGCACGAGCTTAGTTGGCTTGGGTGTGTAACCACACCAACCATCGTAGGGTATCACAAAGTTCACCAATCTGTGATTGTCACTTAATGGTTCGAACCTTATCTTAAATGGTACGTTTGAAAGGAACTGTCTCTCCCTGCTCCGAAAACGTCAAGGAGATACGATTTGTTTTGAAAACGAATGTGTCGAACGGCGTAACAGTGACCTTAATTGATAAATGCATTGATCAATAGTTTTTGATTTAGCTTATATTACAATTGAAGTAGGATAGTATCTGTTTCGAAAATTCAATCTGTTACAAATCGGTCGATACACACTGACAGTATGCGGTATCCCAGAGGGCTTGTCGAATTCCACCTTATACCTCATACCTCAACATCAATATACAATGGTAAGATGGAACAGAAAACCACTTTCGATGGTCGATCATCGATCTTGTTTCTTGATTTTGTTTCTTGATTTGATTTTTACGCAGCGGTGAATGAAAGAAGTAGAAAAAGAAAATTCTTGTATAGGGTTTTTGAATGAAACCTTTTTTTAGCGCGAACTCGCTTGTTCATTCTCAAATGTGTTGTATTCATTCACATTAAAATATGTCACACTTTTATTAGAAAGTGGGATTAGAATAATGTGACAAATTGTGGCCAGATAAGGAGAGGGAGTTTGGTAAAAGGTTAAGTCTAATAAGTCGAAACCGAAAGTCGGATCCGGATGAAATTCAAGAACTTCGTATGGGACCACAGGGCCATATAACCATTCATTTGAATCTAAGTTTGTAAAAATCGGTCACGCCATCTCTGAGAAAAGTGAGTAAAAATTTAAAATCGGAATTTTTACACTAACCGCTCTTTTTTTACGTTTTTCTTTATGACTTTTAGTCAGTCAGTGATTTTTTATTCTTCAGTTTTTTAACGATATCAAACTAACTAGAGATCGTGAGAGGAGAATCGGCCATATGGTAAATGGTAAACGAAGAATGTAAAAGTAGAAGATAAAAGTTTATATACGAGAAGCTTACAGCATACTTATATGACTCTTGTCATGTCTCACTTTTTGCGCTTTATTTTCACATCCTTGCTCTTCCTTGAGTAGTATGGCTCTACAATTTTCATATTCTTTCTGTTCTCACAATCTCTAGTTAGTTTGATATCGTTAAAAAAAACGAAAAAAAAACTAATCACCCCGTAATTCCGGAAGTCGGATACAGATGAAATTCAAAAGTTTTGTAAAGAATCATACGACGATTTATTTGAATCAGTTTGTGAAAATCGGCCACACCATTTCTGAGAAATGTTAGTATACACATTTTCATTTTTTTTTTGCACATTTTACCACATAACTCAGGAACCGGAAGTCAGGTACAAACAAAATTCAGGAATTTTGTATGGAACCATAAGAGCTTTAATTTGAATCTGAGTTTGTGAAAATTGTTTTAGCCATCTCCGAGAAAAGTTAGTGCAAAAAACCCTTCTTAATCCATCTAGTGGTGTGATAATGCCTTTCTCTTTCTTTAAAACAGTCTCATAGAAATATTTTTTATCTTTTTATTAAATAATTACTGACATGAAATTTTCGAAAACGAAAAAAAATTTTTGATGCCCAAAGATTTAGTGTCATCTCGAAAAAAATTTTTTTTTAAATATCGACTTTCTGGAACTTTTAGATGACACTAAATCTTGACGTTTCATGCAACTCTAAGACGTTTAGTATCAAAAAAATTTTTTCGATTTCGGAAATTCCATGTACCCCCCACTATGGTGATTTTTCAAGATCGAAAATTCTCAAAACTTAACCGTCGGGCAGCACCTCCTACCGATATCTGATTCAGCTCAAATTTTGTATGGGGACTTTTTTCGAAGTGCTCAAACTTTTGAGTACCCACTGCCTTACGAAATTAGGGGGGATCCCAAAATATTCGCACCCTTACATATATTAGAGCGGTAAAAAACAACGTTTTTTTTGTCGGTTACGTCACTTATACCATCATATCTCCGGAACTAGAAGTCGCAGTCATTTGATCTTCGAACTTGATCAAATGCTCAATAGTAGCTTTCAAACGTGCCTAAGTTTGCTAAAATCGGTTTAACCATCTCTGAGAAAATTGAGGGGTAAAAATATCTTTGAAAAGTGCACACACATACGCACACACACACACACACACACACACACACACACACACACACACACACACACACACACACACATACACACACACACACACACACACACACACACACACACACACACACACACACACACACTCACACACACACTCACAGAGAGAGAGAGAGAGAGAGAGAGAGAGAGAGAGAGAGAGAGAGAGAGAGAGAGACAGAGAGAGAGAGAGAGAGAGAGAGAGAGATGAGAGAGAGAGAGAGAGAGAGAGAGAGAGAGAGAGAGAGAGAGAGAGAGAGAGAGAGAGAGAGAGAGAGAGAGAGAGAGAGAGAGAGAGAGAGAGAGAGAGAGAGAGAGAGAGAGAGAGAGAGAGAGAGAGAGAGAGAGAGAGAGAGAGAGAGAGAGAGAGAGAGAGAGAGAGAGAGAGAGAGAGAGAGAGAGAGAGAAATCCGATCTTGGCGAACTGAGCCGAATGGTATATAACACTATGGGTCTCCGAAACTCCGTTTGATAGTCGGTTTTTCCAGCAATTTCAATACCTTTCTATACAGAAAGACAAAACGTTACATATACACATACACACACAGACATTTTGCGTACTCGACGAACTGAGTCGAATGGTATATAACACATATGGTTCAAGGTCGGTTTTCCAGTGAGTGCATAATCTTTCTATATGAGAAAGGTAAAAATATGTATAGAATTTGCTCAAACTTTGGAAAAATTTTTCGAGGCTGGAGGGCCGAGAGTAATAAATCAATCGATTTAGCTCGATTATCATAACAGCCTTTTAAGGCTGTTTTTATCATACACTTTAAATATTTCCACTGAACTGATATTATATTATATTTCATTACGTTTACGGAATAGTGGAGCTTAATCGTTTCCCCAAACAAGGCATATTTCATAACAAAAATTCAAATTAAAGGACGGTCCATACACAATTGGTGAATTTTTTCATATGCTTCCGATTCGGAAATTTTAGTATATAAAACCAAACCGTCATAGAGGATGACGACACCAAAAAATCTTCAACTTCGTTTTCACTTGGGTAACCTGAACGAATCCAGAGTAATAGCACCAAACCTACAACTTTCAAGGAACTAAGTTTGGTTCGCGCTTAAAAGCTTTGGTGCGAGCGAGCGACCGATATAAGAATTAGGTTCAAAACTGACTCAATTTGAATTCAATAGAGTGGAAATCAAGTTCGAAAATGGTTTCAAACAAACTGCTTGACACCAGATGGTGTGGAAATTGAATTAAGCTCGGCCTCGAGCTAAGAAGATATAAGTTTCATCGCTTCCTGATCCAACATCAATTCGTACGTCATTTTCCAATGTAATGCCTATTTCATCTGCATGTAGCAAACACATCTCTTACATAATGAAATATTAATATCAACATTCCGTGACGGTAAACCAACGAAAAAAATTCGTGACCTCTCACCATGCATTTCAAAACTTCTAGATTACGCATCCTCTCGCCGCGCGGTTTTCAATTTCGTGACTTAAAGTGCATGTTTGAGAAATAAAATAAAATCATAACCTCTCATACGACAGCCATTACTTCCAAACTTGAAGGTAACGTTTTGTTTCTGATTTACATTTCTCATAGTGCTGAAGACTACTTTAACATATTGATTGCTGAAGATAATGAAAAATTTCATACGAAATAAAAATGAATGTAATGAAATAATCGGGACATGTTTTAAGAAATAATAATCATTTTCACATAGTAGGCCTTGGTCGATAGTTCAGGGATTATGACACTGCTGTTTGTATGCTCGAACTCTGACGTAGAAAGACTCTTAAAGCCAATAACGTAGTGCTGCTAGCCCTACACTGTGGCCACAAAAAGTTATTCCGCTTCATTTTTTCATATCGATATGCGTTCATCTTCTCAAATCACGAAGTATAAAAGAAAGGTGCTGCCTCATCGTTTCACAGACTTAACGATCAAGCTGTTGTAAAATTCAGTACACTTCTAATGCTTACTGAACTTTGGACTTCGCATTACCGTCATGCGTTATTTCCTTAAACACCCAAGTTACCACGAATGCTGACGCCCGAGCATCAGGTCGGGATTTACCATTGACATAACTGATAATTGGTGGTAGACCAGAGGCCAACCGCTATTATCCCATTGTAACATCTCGCAATGGAGCAGCTACTGCTGCTGGTAATTTCCACTCGCCACTCGGTGAAGTGACTGGATTTTGAAGCTGTGTTTACCTTCTGTACCAAATCAATTGCATATAAAAAGCTGCATTTAATGAAGTACTATTCATCACTGTTGAGATGACTGTGGCAGAGAAGAAATATTTGATGCAATGCCACCGAGACCACGTGTCGTGCAGCCGTTCACACAGAGCAGACGATTTCGCCGTGACGGAATTAGCCGTAAATACGTTTACAAATTTGTAAAAAAAATTTTACAACGTTCCTCCTTCAATTGACGCTATAGACGTTACCGTTATGCAACTGAATGATTTCATTTATTTCATAATAGAGTCAGATAACCCAAACTCGGCAAGCCATGATACGCGCCCCTCTGTGAGAAATCCAGCAGATACCCAATCAGTTTCTTTCCTAATCAGTTCTGCTCAATTTCCTTCAGATAAGTGATCACAGTTTTTTTTCTAGTGCGTCTACCACAGCATTTGTGTTTGGCCAAATGAAAAGCACAATTACTTATAGTTTTCAATAAACTTTACTCTGAAAATTGTTCTCTTCAATTTACATTTTCATTTTGTTTCTCAGCCCAAATATATCTGGTCCAAGAAAACTGTTATGCAACATAAGGTTAAAGGCATAACAATAACATTTGCGAACGGAGCCAAAAGACAAACTGTTGCCAACCATGTTCCTTTCTTTGCTACATATGTGGTGTTCCTATAATACCTGTTTGCAGTTTAACGTCAGTCCCATTCGCTTCACAATCCAGCAAAAACAATGTGTCGGGGCAGCAGGTATCAACTTTGTACAATACAGCCAATTAACTATCTGATTCAATCTTATTTGAGCAGTTCCTTAAAAGTCGCTACTTTGAAGGTAGTTCAAAATAGGCTCAAACTAATCGAAAACAATCGTCGCCTATAATCAAAAGCCAACCTAGAGACGTGAATTGTAGTAGAATCCCGGTAAAAGCAAACAAAGTACAAAACGCTATTGGTCATTGCCAAAATTGTGCAGATATTCGGTTGCATAATTCCGCACGGACGGCTCGGTATTTATACCCGGCTGTCCTAATCGGCGAAGATCGGGAGATCACGGCACTCCAAATCGATTTGGTAATCAGATCGCGTCCACTAGTTAGTTACGTAAAACTAGCAGAACCACTATACATACTGAAAACAAGGTTAATATATATTTTTTTGGCATTGCGCACAGTCAAGCTCCACAAAACTGGGATTGTTTGATGGTCCAACAAGAAATCGAATGTAACACGGCATGACGCCAGTAGATTTAGTTGAAGAGTACTCGCTGGGTGGCTTACTAGCACTTCACATAAGTGGCACGAACCAAATTATCCCAGCATGGCACAAGACGTATTGAGAAAATGATTACAGTATTTATGCTTGCAGTGGGTATCTACGGAAATGGTAATTTTGATGTAAATTATTTTATTGTTTGTTTGGCGAAAAGATTATTATGTCGATTACAACTTGCTCAAGCTTGTTATATAATCATTCTAAAAAAAATATAAAATTTGGTCCTTCCCATATAAAAAGATTACGCGATCTCACCAAAATTCAATTGATCCCTAAGAAAATTTTTTTTTTCCGATTCGGTTGAATCAAGTTTAGTGTTTTTGAGTTGTTGAGCGCTGTCAACGGAGGGTCTAACGAATGAAAAAACACTAATTTTGTGATTTCTTTAGAGCTATCGTTTAAAAAAATAAATTCAAATGTTTTGCATAATACAAAGCATCATTCAAACATATATTGGGGGCGCAAAGTAATGTTTGACACTCAAATACACAAAGACACTCATCAATTGAATCTTGCTCTTCTTATTAGCTACTAACTAAGTTATTATACTCCTTTCCCATAATACTAGTTGGTTTACAATTTTCCCTATAAAAAATCACATAATCACCCTTATTCTGAATAACGACGTATCGTTTTTTCGATCGTATTCCATTCGTATTCCTAATAGCCAGTCACGTACCCAGAGGGGGAGGAGGGGGGGGGGGGGGGGGTGAGGGGCTCTGGCCCCTTTCGAAACCAAAAGCAGATATATAATTATTTGGAAAATCTCAGACATGTGTTACAGAAATATCAAGACAGTAAACGTAAAAAATGTAATACAATAACAGTTTCAGTGGAGAAGTTTAAAGTGTTAAAATCACTCGTAAAAGGTACACTGAGAATTAAGTACATCAGAAATCTTCAGTAACATTATTCTTTTTATCTTTGAACCCCTTCCGAAACGAAATCCTGGGTACGGGCCTGCCAATAACGCTAGCAAAATCAAAGGTAGCTAGGATTCGACCGAACCATATTCGAACGAAAAACCAATACGTCGTTATTCATAATAAGGGTGACTTTAAACGAATTTAAATGTATTATATTAAATAATACATTTAAAATAAAGAGAAATTTCTCAAAAGTCCTCAATAGCTCATTCTTAGTCTTCGTTCTTTATTAATTTTCATCAGCAGAAGATAATTCTACAGTTCAAAGAAAATAAATTTTCTACTCGACATCTCAAAAACCATATTTGTATAATTAAAAAAAAAGTCACCCCATCCGCGAAAAACAAACAGTTTGTCATGTAGAAAACGAGTGCAAAATTTCATCCAAATCGGAGTATGTGAAGACTGACGAAATACCACCTATTCCTGGAATTGCTTATTAGCCTTCAACTTCGGACGACAACTTAAAATTTCTATCTACAATTATTTCAAACAGTTACTTCCTGCCGTGTTTTTGTTTCTGGACAATGGAACGAAAATAAATCAAATCATTCTAAAGAGTTTCATAAAGTTTTATATATCAAAGATTTCTGTACAAATTTCCATTGTAAAATTCATTGAAATTGAATTGTAGTGAAAGAAGAAAGAACTAATATTTAGGGATGGAAAAAAAAATTCAGTGGAAATGCTGTGGATTTCATTAAGTTTCTAAAGAAGAAAATTAATAGACGGGGGACGGGTATAGCGTGATGGGTAAGTCGATACCTTTCACGCAGCCCGCCTGGGTTCGATTCCCAACCCCGCACATAGAGTCAGAAAGTTTTCTGGTCCGAAGAGGCGAATGACCTTAAGGTTAAAACCTCTATAATCGAAACAAAAAAAAATTAATAGATAATATTCTTCCCCCCTCCCTTTTCTCTCCAACACTGACACAAACATTGTTTAAAATTGAAATCTGAAGAAAATTCATTTTATTCTTTTTTTCTTTCACTTAGAAAAACTTTTTTCGGTCATGACAATCTTATTATAATAACAAACAGAAAACAAATGTTCAAAACAAAAAATATCTCGATTGGTGATTCCGAAGGCTGTAAGAGCAAGTGACAGTTTCTCATTGTTTGCTTCTATCACTCAACTTTTTGCATAAAATGATACCCGAAACTCTCGACTTTCAAATAGAACTGTGAAATCCAAGGAAATCTTTATAATCACATCACAATAATTAAGAGAAAGAGAAAGCAAAAAAGAGAAACTTTTACTTGCTCTTACGGCCAACCGAAATATCACATCAAATCTAGTGCTATCCCTTCTTAACAAATTGCAGTGAACTAGTTAGGGTATGTATGCAATTTGCGAGTAAAGGGAATAACCTGCTTTAATCCTTTCTTATATTATAATATATTTACATATATTCTGTGCTATTCTTCAGCAAAACATTTCATTGAATGTTGATTAAAAACAAAAACGTTTATTCGGGCGTGAGCTAGAATATTCTTGGAAATTGAAACAGTTTTGAACCAAATTTAGTAGAATTGTTCCTATTTGAAAATTTTATGCACACTTTGCCCTGTATTTTCGGAATCGAAAGTCGGATTCGGATGAAACTCAACAGCGGTATATGCGGATTGTAAGACCTTTCATGTGAACCTAATTTCGTGAAAATCGGCTTTGTAATCTCTCAGAACAAAAAGTGAGTGCAACTCGGGAGTTTTTGATCCCTACGTCCGAAACTTTAATATTTGAATTCAAACTTTTTGGTCTTCAACTAATAAGACGTACACAATATAATAATTATATGGCTAGTTCAAAGGATTTCATTCGTTATTACATCGCCATGTATAGAAACACGCTCTTGAAATTGATTTTTTACGTAATACTCTCTAATTCCGAAACCGTTGGTCGTATCAAAATAAAATCCAATAGCGTTCTTTGTATTTGTGAAATCTTCTATTTGAAAAGAAATTTGTTAAAATTTTAGTGCACAAAAATATTGCATACAAACACACTCACACATACAGACATTTACTAATCTCGACGAACTGATTCTAATGGTAGGAGAAAGTTTTATAAAGCGCCCCTGCTGGCCAAAACGCCCTCCTTCCTTTTTTAAGTATTTAAGACTTTTCTAAACAAAAGTTTTATCACTAACACTATCTTTTCGTAAGATCTTCCTGCTATGTAAGTTTGGAAGTTGTCGTTTGCTGGAAAATATAAAAAAAACTGAAAATATCATTAGATAGCTTTTCGATGTAAGGTTCTTCTTCAACTAAACCAGCATTTTAACCGTGTAAAACGTCTAATGGTCGGTACTACATAGTAATTAACTTCCAGCAGTTCTAATGTCTTTATTTACAGTATAAATATCAAGAGAAACAAAGCCATTTCTTTGATATACGAATTTTCTCATAACAGTCACTCTACGGACATTATACCCCACCTTCGATTCAACAGTATCCTTCGAGTTAAAATATTGTTTTAAAGATTTATAACGATTATTTAAACAAAATGTAGCGTTGGGAGCATCAAAAATGTTGGTTTCCAATTGTTGTTAATTGATTATGCAATTGATTTCTGATGCAAAGGATATCTTCTTTATCTGCTTTTCTTCTATATCGAAATTTCAAGGGACATATTGCATCAATGTCGTGGGGCATACTACTGATTTGTTGTGAGGCATATTATACGGTTGCTGGGGCATTATGCCTACCGCAAGCGATAAACCTATTTTAATCCACCTAGTGGTGTAATGATACCTTTCTTATATCAATCGTACTATCATATATAATACTGTGGTATTCTTTAAAATAATTTTCTTCGATTCTTGAAAGAATAACAGATCGGCTGAAAAGTTCGTATCGTTTCTATGAGAGGGCGCCACTAGATTTAAATCCATACCATTTTCAGTTAGTACCAACCTTCAAAAGATACGTGTATAAATTTGACAGCTGTCTGATTATTAGTTTGTGAGATATTGCATTTTGAGTGAAGCTACTTTTGTTATTGTGAAAAAAATGGAAAAAAAGGAATTTCGTGTGTTGATGAAACACTACTTTTTGATGAAAAAAAGTGCCGCCGATACCAAAAAATGGCTTGATGAGTGTTATCCAGACTCTGCACCGGGCGAAGCAACAATTTGTAAGTTGTTTGCAAAATTTCGTACTGGTCATATGAGCACCGAAGACGATGAACGCAGTGGACGTCCAAAAGAGGCTGTTACCGATGAAAACGTGAAAAAAATCCACAAAATGATTTTCAATTACCGTAAAGTGAAGTTGATCGAGATAACTGACACCCTAAAGATATCAAAGGAACGTGTTGGACATATTATTCACGAATATTTGGATATGAGAAAGCTTTGTGCAAAATGGGTGCCGCATGAGCTCACAATCAATGCAATGAATTGATGATTCTGAGCAGTGTTTAGAGCTGTTATATCGAAATAAAACCGATTTTTTTCGTCGATATATAACAATGGACGAAACATGACTCCATCACTTTACTCCGGAGTCCAATCGACAGTCAGTTGAATGGACTGCACGCGATGAACCGAACCCAAAGCGTGGAAAGACTCAACAATCGGCCGGTAAGGTTATGGCGTCTGTATTTTGGAATCCGCATGGTATAATTTTCATCGACTACCTTGAAAAGGGAAAAACCATCAACAGTGACTGTTATATAGCGTTATTAGACCGTTTGAAGGACGAAATTTAAAAAAAAACGGCCTAATTTGAAGAAGAAAAAAGTTTTGTTTCATCAAGACAATGCACCGTGTCACAAGTCGATGAAAACCATGCTGAAATTGAACGAATAGGGCTTCGAATTGCTCCCTCATCCACCGTATTCTCCAGATTTGGCCCCAAGTGACTTTTTCCTGTTCTCAGACCTCAAGAGAATGCTCGCAGGTAAAAAATTTAGAAGCAATGAAGAGGTAATCGCTGAAACTGAGGTCTATTTTGAGGCAAAGGACAAATGGTACTACAAAAATGGTATCGAAAAGTTGGAAGATCGCTATTATCGCTGTATCGCCTCTGATGGCAATTATGTTGAATAATAAAAACGAATTTTGGCAAAAAAATGTGTGTTTCTATTAAACGATACGAACTTTTCAGCCGAACTGTTAATAACCCAAATCAGTTTGTTTGACCGTCTACTGATAAAAACTATCAATTGGAGATGATTTGAGGTCGATTTAGAATTTTTTACGGGTTTTCGCCGTTTTCAGTGATGGTATAAAATTTTTAACACACTTTACCCTATATTTCCGGATCTGGAAGTCGGAATCGGATGAAATTTGAGAATTCCATATGGAACCTCAGGACCTTTCATTTGAACCTAAGTTTGTAAAAATCGGTCACGTCATCTATGAGAAAAGCTAGAAAACATATTTTCATTTTTATGCACATTTTACCCCATAACTCCGGAACCGGAAGTCAGATCAAAATGAAATTCAGGAATTTTGTATGGGACCACAAGACCTTCATTACACACAGACATTTTGCGTACTCGACGAACTGAGTCGAATAGTATATAACACTCGGCCCTCCGGGCCTCGGTTCAAAAGTCGGTTTTCACAGTGATTGCATAACCTTTCTGTATGTGAGAAAGGCAACACTAAAAATGCGGTCGTTTTGAAAAATGTGTTTGTATCAATCAATTCTCATCACTTCTACCGAAAACATTGAAAATTAGGTTCCTCAGGCGTATTGCAAAGAAATACCTACATTCTCGAAGAAAATATATCAGTACATTTAGAAATATCTAAATGTTTTCTTAAGGGGGCCTATTACAACACTTCATCCTATATAACACTTGGCCTTCCGAGGTTCGGTTCAAATCATTTTGGGGCTGTCCATAAAAGACGTCACGCCTCAAGGGGGAGGGGGGTGTTTAATAAAACGTGACCTTTTGTGACAGGGGGAAGGGGGGGAGGTTTTTGGAATGTGACGTCCAATATTTTCAATGAGCGCATTTTTAAAATACCTAATTATATTACTGCTTTGCCCTATTTCCTGAAAAAATCTCCACAATAAACGTTTACATTCTATAGGAAAACGTGTATCTGTTGTTATAAAAGCTTCTTCTTGTAAATTCGAAAATGAATGATGCAGGAAATCATTTCTGTTGTGATCAGCAAAAGTGCACGGAGGAGCGAGTAAATTAGCGAAATTAATAAATTTTGCCTGATATGAGTAAAAAAGAAAAAGATGCCTTCAAACGATTTAACTTAAGTTATGCACTGACAATTTTTTCAGTAATTTGATTTTCTAGCATTGATAATAGTATATCATAAGAATTCCTCTTATCTGATTCTGATGCAGTTTATTCAATTGTACTCCATTTGAAAAAGGGCGGGAGATTAACGATTTCAGACGTAGATCATGTCATGTCTTATCTTGATCATATGTGATTTTCCTCCACCAACATCAAAGCTTATCGAATCATCCAATGATTGAACTTACATAAATCAAGAATCATTTTAGCTCTAAATCACTACCCATTGTGTGGCGGAAGATCAGTACCGATATTGATCAAGGTGATTTAAAATTCACTGATCAACTGATCTTGAAAAGATTCTCCGGCGGTGATCTCGTTTTGATGAGGTTTTGGTCTTTATTTTCACAGCTCTGTATGCTACACCAAGGAAATATTATTCTTTACCTAAAACAACAATTTATCTGTGTACCCCTAGGAGGAATAAAACAGATGATTTAAATGTTTCATCAATTC
This sequence comes from Malaya genurostris, assembly GCF_030247185.1. Lineage (NCBI taxonomy): Eukaryota > Metazoa > Arthropoda > Insecta > Diptera > Culicidae > Malaya > Malaya genurostris. The sequence goes on from NC_080571.1 coordinate 275,951,148, forward strand.
CATCCAAATACTTTTGTTAATTTATATAGTTGATATTAATAAAATAATTCCGATGATTTTGTAGTTTTAGGGATATTTTTTAATCTAATGACAGCATGTAATAAATCGATTTTTCCCTCATAATTGTATGGTTTGTCATACATAATGAGAATGTATTGAGATGAATTTAATTTATTTTGAATTCGTGACATGTGACATAGGGGGGTGGGGAGTCTTAGCTTCTGTGACAATTTGTGACAAAGGGGGGATGGGGAGTCAAAAATCGTCAAAAAAGCGTGACATCTTTTATGGACAGCCCCTTTCCACAATGATTGTATAACCATTCCTATATAAGAAAGGCAAAAAGATTCGAATAGTCAATGCTTTACTATGAGAATCAAATAAATCACAAGCCAAATTGGATATCATACCTACAAACGCAACTTCTCTTTTCATCAAATACATGACCTACGGTATTGCTAACCTTCATTAATCGCCTCTGGGGCCTTGTTGTTTTCAATAATATTTAAGGTCTGCTGCGCGTGTGCACAGCATTCAACCCGCATTTCTGACTCCAGGCACCCCCAAAGTGGTAGCGCAGTGTGCCTTTGGCAGTGACATCATACAAACATGGAATGTGCGGAGCCTGCAGATGGATCACAACAAAACAAAAGCTTTTCGACAATAGACATCCATTAACCTCCAAGAGCCTATGAAGCGGATACCGAATAAAAGGAAATCCAAATCTGGGACAACCTGTTGAGAAATCTATGCATCTGATGAACATTCGAACATTTGTTTAATTATTCGACTTGCATGTCTCACAATTGGCTTGGTTCACCATCTATAACTATGTCACACAGGCCCGTGCGCAGGGGGGGGTTTTGGGGGTTTTAAGCCCCCCCATGAAGAATTTTTTTAAAATTAAGTTTCATGAACAATGGATTACTTATTATATTAAAGTGCAAATAACTTGACAATTCATATTTTTTTATCAATTTTTTATCAATTTATAAACTGACATAATTTGAAACCCCCCCGCACGATCCTGTCAGAATTCGTTTTACATTTTTGGACACCCCCCTCTCCCCTTGAAACCCCCCCCATGGATGATTCCTGCGCACGGGCCTGATGTCACACATCAGACATGCCACGGGCACATGGTAGAGTATAATGGAGAAGCGAAACAGTAGCATAAACATGATGCCTGTCGAGATATAGGATATTTCATGCCACTTAAAACCGATTACATAATATTTAAAAACTAATTGTGACACGGTAAAATTGTAAACGGAATGCATTAGCTGCTCCAATTAGTTCACCTTACTGAAGAAACCTGAATTAGACAAAAAATATAACCTACGTGATTCATAATATAATTTGTGTGGGGACACTTGCCTTTTGCGCAAGTTCATCTGTTCCAGATCAATGTAATCTATTTCGTCCAACTGGCGCCGTAGAGAAAAAGACTTCGATGAACGGAGTCCGGCATCCACATGGATCGTTTCTGCATTTTAAATAATCGTTGGTGTAACCAACTCAACTTGATGCCTTTGTGTCACAACTAAATGCATATAGAGTAAACACACTCGTAATATGCATGTTCACCGTTCATGCTATGAAAAAAAACCATACCTCAGCAGAAAACTTCCCCGAACGGAAGATGCCGATAAAATTACTACACCCAACTTTTATGGACTGTGGTTTACCGTCTCGTTCATCATCGCGTCGGCGATGTTAAACTATGCTGCGGAATTCATTCACGAATGAGGGTTAGCTGTTATGCTAAAAACTATCCGCCGGACAGGCTGTGCTTCTACGGCAGTAGGGTTTCCACGTCAACATTGTACCAGTGGTGGCTACCATGTGTTATGTGTAGGGAAATTGAAATTTAAACCTTGCATGAGACAATGAACTCATTGAGGATCGATTAGTATGTCGATGGCGCCTGCGTGTACTGAAGCAAAAAAACAACTATAATAAGGCCAGTAGCGTGGAAACTGGTTCACCTGGACAAGCAATTTATTAATGTATATTATATAGTTCGGATTGCGAGCTTCCAATCAATTACCGTTCCTATGGAATAATACACTGATTGGGCTCATCATGCAATGGTTTGATTATGCAGTTGTGTATCATGTGGATATCATCAGAATGTTTTATTAGAATCCAGCCTGGAAATAGATTGAAAAAGGACTGACGAGAGGAATAGCAGAAATGAAATTTAGCGAAAATATTATAGCATAGACAGGACTCGAACCCGTTGTTTTTCCTTTCCGGGCAAAACTTTTTTGTCTAATTTTTTCAAAAGGAAAAGTAATTGCTTCGAGTCCTGTCCCTGCGGTAACATAACAAAACATGTACTATTCGATGTGTTTTAGGTTCGTTGAAATAAAATCATTCTTACACTTCCAAGACTAATCAAAATATTGGGTTTCGTTTCTCGAGCCGGAAGGTATGCGCCCCGTTAAGTGTGAAACTATTCTAAAATGTAGGTTTGTTAGTTGATATCCAAATGAAATGGGTTTGGATATACCTGCTTCCAGTTCCAAAGGTTCCGGAAGTAGTGATCTAAATTTCTAAAATACCTTACCTCTTAAATCTCTAAAATGCCTTCCTTCGATTTCTCAGGGACAGTTAAACTGACTTTCACCAACTCAGGCTCAAACAAATGGAGAATTAATTTAATGGTTGCAACGAAAATGTATTCCGGATTCAAAATTATAAGACGCGTATTGTTGAAAAATGCAAACATTCATTTAACTTGACGAAGGAGCAAAGAATTCAAAATTCAATAGTCCCACGAGAAAAGGTTCTAACTGCAAATGACAGTTTCTCTTTGTTTACTTTTTCTTCCAAGATTCACCGGATTGATTTTATATTTGACGCCTTACTCTTCGTAAAACTTTTAAGTTAAAACCACAAGCTTTCGATTTATATTGGAAACTTTTAAGACATTACAGTAACAGCTCCGTTATAATCAAAAGAGAGGCCCTTATTTGCAATTGGCGCCGTGCACGCAGAGAAATGGAGCTTGTTTAAATTAACAAATCAGTTAGTAGATTTTTAAATTTGATTCATGCTAATTTTAAGTTAGAATATGATTGTTTTAAGCCATTTTCTTCCTTCAACATCAACAAAGATCTCTGCTCAATGTGAATAAATATTTTGGTCTTGCCAAACGAAAAAAATAATTGTTCCTGCTGATTTTATTGTTGAAATAATTCATCTATATTTTGCGTATCAACAAAAGTAGAGTTGAATTTATTGGCAATATCTATGTTGATTCAATTCTGCTTTAACTTTATGTTAAGAACAAAATCGATTCATTTTATCTATTGTCTTATTTGTGTAATGATACAACAAAGTTTATTGAAGCCGAAATTTTTGGTTCTTTAGTTCTAGTTCGTTGTCAAATGCTGTGTTTAAGCAGTCTTCACATCTTTCTTCATGCGATTGCAGCAATTTTCGACATTTGATTGGAAACGATTTCGACGGAATATAATCAAACTATAATAAACCATACATTTCCTTTCTTATTCAAAAAGAATTCAAATAACTGGTTATAGAGAATACAATACTAGAGTTATGTTTATGTCCCGGGTTGGCGGTTCAATGCATAGGGTGCTGGTCTTACAAATCAGTTGTCGCATGTTCGAGCCTCGACCTGGAAGGATTCGTAGTGTCAGTAGAATCGTAGCACCAGCCATGCACTGGTTCTGTACACTCTGAATCGGCTGCGAAGTCTGTTGAAACAGAAGGTCAAATTCCACTACAGGAATGTAATACCAAGGCTTTGCTTTTTATACTAGAGTTATACTTATATTGGTCTTGACTAAATTAACTTTGAACACCAGTGTGGTTTGATTGTATTATTTTTTGGATGCAATGTAATATCGGATGCACACCATACGCTTTGCATTTTGTTTCCTCTTGCTTGATTTTTCATTGAAAGAGTGATAAAATTGATTTTCCAGTGATTTGGGTATTGAATACCAGTGATTTAAAAGTATTGCTGAAAGTGACAGATGAGATGTGTTATTGCCAGTTGCTATGCAAATTTTTCGAAGCCTGAGTCAAAAGATGGCGTTTTCAGCCACAGGTAATTATAAGCAAATCATTACTGCTAGCAATGGTTTCTGGAGGAGGTTTCCTTCTGATAAAAGCGAGTTGGAAAAATGGTTAATCGCTATTCAAATATTTACGGGCCAAACAATACAGAATGCTTCAAATCGAAGGGAGGCATTTCAGACCGAAAGAAATAAATGTAGTTGGAAGTCAACTACGTTTGGTCAAAGATTCGATACCAGTGGTTTTTGCTAAAACGAATCTATATGAAACGTATGTTCTATTCGATATTAACATTAGGCGCTTGCTAATCGTTAGAGAACTTTCACAGAGAACAACTCGAGCTTTTATTCTCTAGCTCAAGTAACGGGTCTCAATGCTTCGAAAAGTTTGTAGTTTTTGTAAAGTATTGGTTGAAATTAAAATCTCATTAATATTAGATTCAATGTGCGAACGTTTCTCTTAGACATCATCGAGAGGAATGATCGCTAGTGAGCTTTTCACTACTGATTTTGAGACATGTGAGAGCAGTTTCAGTGAGAATCGCGTTTGCAAAAAATAAGTAGTGTACGTTTCTTTAGTGAGTTCACAATTCGCTGATTGAAAGTTACCCAATAATACCCAAAATAAGACACTAATTAGATGACTACTGTGATACGATATAAGTGCAACTAAACACTTTTTTACACCATATACAAGACATACATACGCATACATATACAATACAATAACATAATATTACCCAACGGTTGCCGATAAAAAACTCTTCGATTTTTAATTTCTTTGTTCCGGATTGAAAATTTTGAGATTTTCAGTATAGGTCCTAGTTTCTATAACTATATACTGTGCGCATCAAAATGGTATGAACGTAGCTTAACCTACTGTTGACAACAACGCCACCAAAGTAAAATACGTTGGTTTCAGGAACCAGATTCCATAGCAGGGAGGTGATAAAAAGTAATATTGAATTGATTGTGGTATGTACCAAAATTAGGCCTTCAAATTATTTCGAAAGAAATCATTTCACTCGTAAAAACAAAATAAAATGAATAATTTTAACAAACAAAAGCGTGAGTTGAATTACTAATAATTTCATGTCTTATCATTCATTTCAACTGCCTAGTTTATAAATTCAAAGCACTAAAAATATTACTTTTATCCAAAATTAGTTCATTTTAAACTGAGTTTGCAAGTTGAATTTACTATGCAATTGTTTGTCAAGAAATTGACAGGAACGCACAAGTGAAATGTTTGTTGGTATTATCAAAATATTTATTGAAACAAACTAATCCACTGAGAAAAATCAAATATCTAGTTTTGTCACTATATCAATGAAATAAATCGTTACGTGAAACCGAAATTTAGTTACATTTACAATATTTTTCTCTGCGTGTGAGGCAATCGAATTCTGAAATTGTAAAATTAAAACCATTGACAATACCGGTCCCCGCTTTCCAGTTCCAGAAAAAGAAATGAAAAACTCCAGAACAGAACTAATCGGAGAACCCAACTAATCGGAGATGGCTGCATCTTTTTTCACAAACTGAAAAGTCATATGATCACATTTGTTGCGATTTAAAGGATGATTTTTTAAAAGGTATAAGATTTTTTTTTAAATTCAAAAATTAGAGAAAATTGATGAAATCTTAATTTGAAAATGATTTCATTCAAATGTTGTCCGCGGCTCCGCTTTAGACCTAGCCCATGCGCAAGGTCCTATTTTGGCACACTCTCTACAACATATCGGCCGGTATTTCACGAAGAGTGCCACTGGTCCATAAGCCACACCAAACAGTGAGCTACCACTTGCAATGCCTCTGGCTGGTCTTCACTCCATATGTGACAATTTTGCTTGTTGAAATATTCATTCAACCAGAAATGAGGTTTGTCACTGAACACAATTTTTCGATAAAAAAAAGTTTCTTCCTCCAACTTTGCCAGCGCCCATTCATGATTTAATTATAGACCAAACGACGATTCATGATTAAATAACTGAACAAGTTTGACAATGACACAAGATACGATTCATACTTGATCTATTAAAAACAGTGTTAACAAAAGGATACCTGCCTAAAAATCGCCCTTTAATTTCATCCGGATGCGACTTCTGGTGCCGAAATTACAGGGTTTAATATTGAAAATATCATTTATTTTTGCTGACATTTGTTTTTATTCTAGAGAAAATGAAAAGTATTTTGAAGAATCTGACAGTAACTTTGATGAGAATATCAATGAGAGAAACATAATTACACCGTTAGGAGGTTTAAAATATCTATCTTCAAATATTAAGCAAATGTCAACGGATGATTACGGTTCCACATTCTATTGCAGTGCCCAGGAAACATTGAGGAGAACAGTCCGGTCCACAGAGTTACACGTTCCACCACCAGTAACCGCAATGTTCATAATTAGCCTATCACCCGTCAGGATCGACTGATGGTAGGTTATCTAATCGATCGACCAGCTTCATTGACTGGAACCTTCCCAAGTTATCGACAACCTTTACTATAAGGTTCCTTGTGTGTAAGGTCTAACTGAATAGTCTAAGCATCTCGTCATTACTGACTGTGATGAGGGACCGGTGTTTCGAATGTCCAAATCAAGCTGGGTTACCCCGAGAAGTGCTGCTTAGCCACATCATGTCAGCATTCGCGAAAGTACATACCAAATGATGCTGTCGAGTTCGGGTAGCTCGTCGGGCTGAAGAAAAAGTGAATGTAATTAATTGCTTTATTTTATGCCTATTACAACAGAGTAGCGATGCCCTGAGCTAAGAGCCCTCCCAACATCTCAAACAGTTTAATGCTCAGCTCGAGGCGTTGGATGGTAAATGAAAAAATAAACTTTGCGGCAATTGGCTTGGAGAGGTAAGCTGGCACCGGCTCAAGGCATATAATCAAAATGTGGGGCACTGGGTATACGAAAAAATATAGGATCCGTATGGCTACAAAGCGCAATCGAAGAAGTATTTTGGAAAAAGCAACAATACGCCACCGGAGCCTTAAACGACGTTGACTGTCCAAGTTTATGCGGTTGGTCGCATTTCGCCGGCAGCGATAAAACTATTGTGTCGACCGTTGTCTGGGCGTTATAGTCAATTGGAGGGACTATTATTATTAATTGGTGAACGACTATGTGGTTGAGTGGGTTTTGAAGGGCTGAAGAGGTTTTTCGAATGGTTTATGATCGCCGATACTTGTGCTACTGACTGTGTGTGTCTGTTTACTCGCGGAGGCTGTAAAACTGATCGTCTGGAACCATTTTGTGCATTGGGTATTATAAAGTCATACAAAAAGTATGGGAAGACAACATCGGGCCAAATAATAACAGAAAGACAGACAGTGGCTTTTAAGTAATAATTAGTGAACATCTAATACTGATCAATCATCACAAATCGTTAATCCCCAAACGATGTTCCTAAATAAACACAGCATTTCGGTTGAACTATAGACAGTTGCAATCATTGGATTAGATAACTTCATTGCATTTGATCACGGTATTTAATGAGAAGATTACACCAACGCTAAGCAATTCACCAGGGAAATGATGAAGATGATGAGAGCAAAAAACAGTTAAAGCAAAACAGCTATATTAGAGCGGCTGCAGACAAGTCGTAATAAATTGATAGGAGATGTCAAATCGTGCCACTATGCGGACCTATGTTAAGACTAAGTATGACAGAGCAGTTATTTAACACGTTGTTTATGCTGTTCATGTTTATTCAGAAAGGATTACAATAATTCTAACGGAAGCTATGTGTTTTCCAAAACTGCAGCTATCAGACCTTTTTGTAGTTTTTATACGTTCGATCCCCAATCTTCAAAGATTCTTAGTGTCTATAGCTTCCTAACGTTAGTCATGCAAAGGATCTGTGCGCAAAGAATAGGCTGCGAAGTCAACTGAAATTCCTCAATTGGAATGTAGTATAGAGACTTTCCTTCGGCTGCAAGTTGGAGAAAACTGAATTAAAATCAAAAGTTGCTTTTTCGAACGATTAGTGAAATGAGATGTGTTACTGGATTAGTGAAATGAGATGTGTTATTGGAATTGAAATTCCAATGATTTGATCGGTGTTAACATATCTAGCAACTTGTACATTGCAATAAACTGAATCAAATTGAAACAGTAACACTAAAAATATAACAAATATTACACCAGGCTTGTAATAAACTAAAATAACACAAATAATACAAAATTACAAAACTCGTGACTACACTTCTGTTACTAAGCACAGCTGCAATAGATCTGTTCAAAATGAAACTAATAATTAATAAAACTATGGAGGTTTTTAGAGCAATCATCTTTTCGCGATAGACGGCCAAAAGGAACAGATGATCAAAACAAAATTGTGTTCCCGCCTATACTCCACATAATGATGCTAGCGAATTAAAGTTAATCACTGTCGGCAATCTAATTTTGTGTGGCACCGGTGAACCCAAAAAACTGTTTGATTAGAGGTTATATAATGTCAAAAATTTTCCAAATCACTTTTGTGGTGTATTTCTTTTGCTAGTTCATCCATAGGGTGTTGAAAATTTGCATCATTGCACAGTGGTCCCAATCATAGCACGTGGTGTAATCACGTCTTCAAATAAATCTGTGTTAATCCACCTAGTGGTGTCATGATGCTTTTCTCATTTTACTCTTATTCTTATGTATAATATGTTTTAGGTCGATATAGATTTTAAACGGTTTTGGCATCGTTTAAAATTTTTAACACTTATCATCGTGTTATTCTGGAACCGAAAGTCGCATCCGAAAAAAATTGAGGAGTGTTGTATGGGACCATAAGACCTTTCATTTGAACTTATGTTTGTGAATATCGGTCAAGCTGTCTCTAGGAAAAATGAGTGAGATCCATTTTTGAGTATATGATCACTATTTCCGGTGCTTCCGGAATCGAAAATCGAGAACCAGGATAATTTTAGAAACGTTTTCCGGAAATATACTGAAAGCTATCGGAATTTATTTTTTAATGTTTAATCAAGTGAACTTCAACGTACCAAACAAATATTCCTTATATTCCTTAGTTTCCTTATATTACATTTTGGTGGGGAAAGGGTTCCAATCAGCTTTTTACAGCCCTGTCCAAAATGTATTGCCCTCCCCGTTAATTTGTATCAGGCCGAATTAGCGCATGCGCGCCATATAAACGCCTCTTTCAATATGAGGAAATTACATTGTTACCCAGCAGTTTCTATTATTTCTTCATGTTGGTTTTCTTACCTTTGTTCATAGTTTGTATTCTGTTTTACCTTAATTCCAGTGTTCTATTCAGCTGTGATTCGTGTCTTTTGTTGTCATTTTTCACTCCGTACTTTTGCTGGCATGTTATGTTGCTTCCAATATTCCTTTCTAATTCTTTCAGCATTTTCGTATTTCTTGTTCCTCATCCAGTCATCCGTTTCCAAAAAAAAAAAAAAAAAAATTAGTGTTTCATTGATCTTTGTAGGGCAGCTCATCATGGTTTGACGGATAAGAACTGAGGACATGCGTTTTTATTTAAATGATAATAACACTTGGGTTTAATAGTATTGCTACAGCATGTTCACATTTCGTTATCTTCGGTTGATTCTTGACAGTATATTACCATCCGCTCAGGCACTTTTGAACATCTGGTACACTGACTCGCAATCGAAATGTGTCACAACCAATTTGATACAACACACCCGAGGGAACGGTATAATGTATGTTGTACACACAAAAACACTTACATACACACAGGCACATACGCATACACACATGCATACATACCTACATGTATTCCACAAGCAAGCATCACAACATTGAGTTACTATTTCTATTCTAATAGATTCTAACTAAAATTTGTGTGCCAATAGTCATCTCATTAGTAGAGTCACCATGTTATTTTACCGATTACTCGACTTTCAATAAATTTATTGAGATAAAATCGAATACAAAATCTTTGCCTCGTCTGTAAGAAGCAATGGAACATAAAAGTAGTTCAGAAATGATTCAATACTGCTGTTTTAACGAACAAAAAAAAAAGCTCCAGATTTCATGTTATTCTTGAAATTAATCTATCAAACAGAGATAACAGATCTCACTCTAACTAATGGTTTTCGTACATGAAATGACTAATGGATTTGAGATGAATGGGGGTACCGTTACCCAATTTCTATCTCTTCTATTGGTCGATCGTTAGTCCTGAGCTGAAACGGTGGCCTTTATTACCGTTCTTGCATGCACTCACTCTTACATTTCATTCACACATCATCTCACCCATCAGGTCCCAAACGATACATCCTCACAATATAAACTGGATGAACATCGTTTGACAGCTATCAGTGGTTTGCTCATTGGTTCGGTCATTATTATTTTATTATATTCTACAATATTCTATTTCATTCCACAGTATTCCATGGTACACAAACCACCAATAAACGTCAAAGATGGATTCGATTTACCGTTCATTTATTGTCATCGTGTGAAACCCAATTGGGATACATTTACTCTACTTAATTTTCACTTCACACTGGTAATAAGGGCCGGTAGTATGAAAATAAAACATAAAAAAGAGCTCAGTTAAGCCCTACCGGCCTCTCCAACCCCGGATGTTGGAGCGTAATGCAATCAACATCTTATTCAAGTCGTTCCATATATTATTCATTTAATTCAATTATGAAACTAAAAACTGTAACGCATATCTTTATCAAATTGTAACGCTAATTGATTGTATGTGATGATGTTTGCAATACCGTCAAGCCCACCAACCAAAGGGAGGGAACTTCAACGTACCAAACAAATATTGTTACATAATTCTGATAAAAAATAGCCTCTTCATGCGGTCATGCTGCGACGAGTTATCCGGGAGGTCCAAAACGAGCGAACCGGCTGTGTCTTCAAATTTAACGCTGAAACAAAAATCAATGTATTTTTTTAGTGTATATCTTAAACATAGTATACCACGTAGGGGATTTTGAAATTTTTTTTCGAAATACTGTAAGCATATAAGTGAAAGTTCAATTTTATACATGAAAATTCCATGTTTTATCGTTTATAAAAAACATTTCAAGAAACCCCTACCTTTTATACTAGATAATGTGTTAATAAAAGTTTCCTCAAAATTTGGAAACATTCGATAAAGTTTTTTAGCTGCTATAAGTTCGCCCGATTTTGAAGATCGTGTTTCGAGAAAAACGTTTGAACTCGTTTTTCTCGAAACACGATCTTCAAAATCGGGCGAACTCATTATCTCAAGATGCATTAAACGCGGCGCGAGGCACCTTCGTAAACAACTCACAAAAAATGATTTTTTGAAAGTTCTATGATGGCCTTATCCCTTAAATCCAATTCATATAAAGCGTAAGAAATTGCCAACACCCCAACATACACTCAGTCATACTCACATTTTCTGCATGACACGCAGTTTTGGAATCACCCTACTGGTGACCAAGAAAGTGCACCTTACACGCTGACAGAGTATATTTTTTCATCACACTGTTTTCGATGTCAATCAGCGAGTACATGTTTACAATATAGATGCGTCAACAAACGATGCAGATAATATCAAATTTCACGATGTTTGCACGCTGTGAATGCAATTAGTCACGTTGGCAAATACCTATAGTGTGCAAGTATTTGACTTACGCTGGTCGATAATAGTAGCGCCACCTGCCGGTCAATTGATGAATGAATGATGTAAGGCAAAAGTGACTGGCGCAGTATGCCGTGACATAGTGTGTTGAAATATTCCGACCCAAAACTCTGAATACAGAAACTCAATAAAAGCTGAACTGTTTTTTCCGAAACAAATTTTATTCTCTGCAAGAAAACTTTAAATGCTAGTACCGGATACAAACATTTGTTCCCGAAAAACCGTTTAAGTTTTTATTCGGTTTGTAAATTCTTTTTTTTTACCGAATCTTGTAGAAAAAAATGTTTTTAAACGAGTCAACGATGATCATCGTGCTTTCCCTCGGCTTTAAATGTATTTCAGGTATCTGAAATTAAATCAATTTTCTACTTCTATAAACTGTTGTCATCGTTGTCAAACAAATGTCATCGAAACAGTTTACGTCATTTCCAGAATCAAAATATCGTTTTCAGTCAATTTAATCAAATGTGTTTAATCATAACGGTTTAATTGTTGTCTGCTGCTAACCTTGAATGCTCACGGTATCAATGCTAAATAGTTTATGTAAAAATGCGCGTATACAGTGTTTACATAAATTCTCCGCCAAATCAATCTAAATCGAAGTAAAATTGGAGCATGCAAAAAAAAGCTTTCAGGTTAACATGTCAGCTATTTGTCATATCAAAAAACTGCCAGATATGTTTTGCTGTTCACCAAGTCATTTTCGTGCGAAATCGACTGATGACCAGCAATTTCAATAGCTATTGCACAACTTCATTGATGGTTGTTGAAGCAGAGGCGCCAAAAATATGTTTTGACGATTGTGTTTTTACGACTGACCCCTAAAGCTCAGTCAATGACTGCTCTGCAGCTCATGTGGTTGCAAAAACAGCATCAATGTGTGGCTTCGTCTGTTCAAGAAGTAGTCCACTTGGGACAGTTTTATCCTCAAATGAACAATCAAATGTTTATGCCACACTTCAGTAGATAGAAACACTTTGCTGAAATACTAATTATTTTAACGAATTTCGCTCAGTAATTCTCAATTAACTAATTCGATTGGATTACTTTCCGTTCTTCATTGATGTTATAACAAAAAATCAATTCTTAAACTTGTGCCTCCGGAATGTCCAAACTAAATCTCTTGGTCGAAACAAACTATAAATGCAAATTGTTCGAACTTCGTGTGTTTCATAACGGTCGGCAAATCAGATACCCATTGACCCAGCAAACGATCCAGTTTTGCTCCTTCGACTGTCTTCATAACAGCAAGCAACCGGTATGAGATTCGTAAGATTAATCGTAATATATACCCATTTCGCAAAGACAAATAAATATTCCACAATCGCGAACATAAAATTGGCCACAAACAACATGAAACTCGTGCCAACGGAACATATTCACGTTTTCATAATCAGTTAAACCCGATCGACCGCTTGACTGGACGAACGAATAGAGCACAACAAACAATCCCTCAGGGACTTAATCAGAGCAATCAACCAAAATACTGACTTTACACCGACTACTATGCCAATACTTTCACTGTCGTCGAAAATAAATACTCGCGCGTCAGTCGGCTATCACATAAGGACCTGTGTGTTTGCTTAGTATTTGACTAATTAACCAAAAGCAGTTTGTTTACTTTTGCTCATATCGGGTACTCGTATGAAGACTTCGTTATCTAATACACGCAGAAAAAATTTTAATAGTTTTTATCGTCCTGATTTTAACTCCTTCAGTTCCGGATTTAGTTTATAAAAACCTGTATTGATTTGTTTTTAACCCGGACATATTTTTATTTCAGGTTTTTATTATTTAAAACAATTGCTATTGCATTTCATCCAGATCCGACGTCTGGTTTCAGTGTGGGAGAAATTTATCACAGTTGATTGGTCTGATTTTCACTAACTTAGATTCAAATGAAAGGTTTTGAAGTTTTATCTAGATCGGACATCCGGTTCCGAGACTACACTGTGGTAAGAGGAAAATTTTCATTTGATTTCTGTAACAGAGTACACGCAGAGAAATTTATTAATTTTTTAATTTATTTATCTATTTCTTTCCATCTCACCTGGATTGATCTCAATGGAGTTTTTGGTGGAGTGGGAAAAACCCATTTGAAATTCATCAAATGCGCGTAAAACCCCATCATCTTTTTAACATTTTACATATTTGTGTACCTCTTTCAATATGAGGAAATTATATTATTACCCAATAGTTTCTATTATTTATTCATGTTGGTTTTCTTACCTTTGGTCATAGTTTATATTCTGTTTTACCTTAATTCCAGTGGTTCTATTAAGCTGTGATTCGTAAGTGTCTTTTGTTGTCATTTTTCCACTCCGTACTTTTGCTGGCATGTTATGTTGTTTCCTTAAATGTAAAAGTTAGCTGTATGCAGTGGTGTTCATGTTCTTACCAATATTCCTTTCTAATTCTTTCAGCTTCACATCCAGCGGGTTCAGTATTTTTTCGTATTTCTTGTTTTGTTTTTAGTCCGTGAATTTCTTGTTCCTCATCCAGTCATCCGTTTCCAAAGAAAAAGAGGATTAGTGTTTCTTTGATCTTTGTAGAGCCGCTCATCATGGTTTGACGGATAAGAACTGAGGACATGCGTTTTTATTTAAATGATATTAACACTTGGGTTTTATTAGTATTGCAATAGCATGTTCACATTTCGTTATCTTCGGTTGACCCTTGACAGCATTGCCATCCGCTCAGACACTTTTGAACATCTGGTGTACACTGACTCACAATCGAAATGTATCACGACCAGTGCGGTAAAATTTCATTTTCAATCGAATAATATAAGATGAAGATGATATTTATGGCCGCTGACCGTCAGCATATGCCTACTAGTTAATTTGACTTTTGCTGCCATTTTCAAGTGAAGCTCCCGGAATTCATTGTCAGTTGAATAATCGTACCTAGTCATTTGAAGTTTTGCTTGGTCGGTTTCGAGTGCCAAGTAGTGTAGCTTCTTCATTGCCTTCGCTCTTGGTAGTAAGCAAGTTCGAACGAATAGAATTATAAATGGAGTAAAGCATTAAAAATGAAAACTGAAGGAGGAAACAATTAATTTATGTGTATTCTGTAATTGATATTTCAGCTAACTGGTTTGTCTTTCATAAGTTATCTTGAACCAATTCGAATGTTTACATGAACCCCATTTGAAGGCCGCTCTCACACTATTGAAAGAGATATTTTGTTACTTCAAGATATCAACTGACGGTGGTTAAACTGAGCCTCGATTGAAGAGAAACGAGTGATGAACTGCATGCTGCCCGTTCGGGCCGTCAGTAAACATTGTGTGTGTCAGAGAGTGAAGTTTACTGCATTAGAGAGATCGTCAATGTTTTCCACATTCAGTTTCAATTGAATGGAATGAAGTTTTACTGCACTGATCACGACCAATTTGATACAACGCACCCGAGGGAACGATATAATGTATATTGTATTATTACCGTTCTTGCATACACTTACTCTTACATTTCATTCACACATCATCTCATCTATAAGGTCCCAAACGACACATCCTCACAATATAAACTGGATGAACATCGTTTGACAGCTATCAGTGGTTTGCTCATTGGTTCGGTCATTATTATTTTATTCTATTCTACAATATTTTTTTCATTCCACAGTATTCCATGGTACACAAACCACCAATAAACGTCAAAGATGGCCTCGATTTACCTTTCATTTATTGTCATCGTGTGAAATCCAATTGAGATACGTTTACTCTACTTAATTTTCACTTCACACTGGTAATAAGGGCCGGTAGTATGAAAATAAAACACAAAAAAGAGCTCAGTTAAGTCCTACCGGCCTCTCCAACCCCGGATGTTGGAGCGTAATGCAATCAACATCTTATTCAAGTCGTTCCATATCTTATTCATTTAATTCAATTATGAAGCTAAAAGCTGTAACGCATATCTTTATCAAATTGTAACGCTAATTGATTGTACAGAGTCCGGCACTCGAAGTGTAACCAATTAAAAAGTCCATAAATTCAGTTTGGAAAATTACTTTTACTTAATTCAAAGTACAAAATGTGTAAAAATAATACAAAATTCAGAATCAATTCACTTTTGCTCGATATGGCCACCTTTTGCCTTGAATATGGCCTTGAGACGGTCAAAAAACGAATCGCAAGCTGCCCGAATGTGACTTGCAGGTATTTTGGCCCACTCGCGGACAATAACTGTTTTCAGCGCCTCGAGACTGGTGTATCTTTTAGTTCGGACTTTGCTCTCCAAAATGGCCTAAAGAGAATAATCCATTGGATTCGCATCTGGTGAATTCGAGAGCCATTGTGTGGACGTGATGAGGTTCGGAATGTTGTTTTTCAGCCATTCTTATTTCACTCGAGCTTTGTGAGACGGTGCCGAGTCCTGCTGAAACGTCCATGGTCTGCCACCGAAATGTTTGTCTGCCCACGGCTTCAAAGCAACCTCCAGAATACTTTCCCGATAATATGTCGCATTTACCTTGACGCCAGGCTCGAAGGTCTGAAGTTTGTTACACTTCGAGTGCCGGACCCTGTATGTGATGATAATTGCAATACCATCAAGCCTACCAACCAATGGAAGGAAATTCCGCGCTCTTAGCGTTCTTGGTGGGACATTAATACATATTTGCGAGAGAATTTCATTAACATCAGTTTGTCCATTAAGGAATTTCGCTATAAATACAGCTCTGAGTATATTTCGTCGTTTGTCTAGTGTGTCCATGTCGAGCAAACGACAGCTCTCAATGTATGGTGGAAGCTCTGACGGATTACACCATGGCAGAGATCTAAAAGCAAATCGTAGGAATCAATTCTATTGATCCAAACACTGGCGTAAGGACACTAAATATGCACTGAGGCTTCAAGGGTAGACCGTACTAACGCGTAATATAACGCTCGCAAGCAGTATGGATCAGTTAACTCTTTGGCGATCCTCATGATGAATTTTGCCTGAGCAATTATATGCGAGTAGTGATGTCCGAAGGAGAGCTGAGTATCAAGAAGCACAGATTGTTTAGGTGCTGCTGAAGTTCCATGTCGATTGCACAACAAGAAACAGTTTCAAATTGTCCGCATACATAAGTCTGCATCCTGATTCATTAATGAAGTTGTGTGACTCGACATTTCCTAGCTTCACTGATAAAACTCGGCCTACGAGATATGAATGAAGCCACTGAGAAAAACTAGACGATGCATCTAGACGCTCCAGTTTCTTAATAAAAAGCGTATGATCTACACGGTCAAACGCATGTTTAAAATAACAAAACAGTTAGTAGATTTTTAAATTTAATTTATGTTGATTTCGTACTAGAATGTGATTCTACTATTCGTAGCCTTTCTTCTTCGACTCTGCAGTGCAGAGCAGATCAAATTAAACTGCTTAATGCAAACAAACAGTTCAACGTAAGTTAGCTTCTTTCAATTCCAACGGTTTTTTTAACGATTCAAGCGTATGTATTGATAAGCATAAATATTTTTGAAAATTGCATAACATTATACAATACATTTTCTGCACAAAAAATATTTGATGCAGGATCTCTATTGTGATCCGACTGATGCAGCACCGAATCGTTGGATACTATCAAAATTGAGGCTTGATTGTGGTATGTGAAACATTCGATCGTTTTACAACAAAAGGTCTAAATTTCTTAAAAGTTTCTAATTACAATCTAAGTAGAATAAAAAATTATTTGCAAATTAGTTTGAAAAAAAATCATTTAATTATTAAAAACAAAGAAAAATGTATGATTATAACAAACAAAAGCGCCAATTGAAATAACTAAATTAAAGTTAATTTATTTTACCTAGTGTTTATGAATTTAAATCGCTACAGTTATTAACTTGATCTAAAGTTCGCTAATTTAAACCAAATTTTTCAAATTTAATTTACTGTAAAATTGTTTGTCAATAAATGGACAGGAGCGCACAAATAAAATATTCGATTGAACAAACTAATCCACTGAGAAAAATTATTTATTATGTTTTATAGTTTCAAGCAGCAATATATGCTATATCAAACTAGATTGTGTGCGTGTGCCTGTTTTTATGTGACAAAGAATGACACTAAATTTTCTCGGAGATAACTAAAATGTTTTTCACAAACTCACAATGGAATGCTATTGAATTTTACTCCGATCCGACTTCCGGTTACGGAACGAAAAACATTGTCACTCACTTTTTCCAGAGATGGCTGAAATGATTTCCACAAACTTATATTCAAACGATAGGTCTTATGATCCCATAGCTTGCTATTGAATTCTATCTCTATCTGACTTCCGGTTTC
The DNA here is from genome assembly GCF_030247185.1 of Malaya genurostris. Taxonomy (NCBI): domain Eukaryota; kingdom Metazoa; phylum Arthropoda; class Insecta; order Diptera; family Culicidae; genus Malaya; species Malaya genurostris. The sequence continues at coordinate 275,969,085 of NC_080571.1, forward strand.
GGAATTACAAGGTAATATGTGCAAATTGATGAGAAAATGTGCACTCAATTTTCTCGAAAATATCTTAACGAATTTTTACAAACTTAGATGCAAAAAAAATCTTGTAATTCTATTAAAAAGCACCCGAAAAGTTGATCCATTCGGTTCCGGTATTACAGCGCGATAAATGAAAAAAATTCATTATCATGAGTATTTTTTCACAAGTGATGGCGAAACGAGGTGCAAATTTTTATAAAACTTTATGGTATATTCATCTAGTTGGCCGACTTTGTTAGTTAATGGATATATAAACTTACTTTGGGGCAACTAGTCCTCTGTTTCCGATTCAGAAAGCAACGATAATAGTGAAGAAAAGCTCCAAAAACGGAACTCACATCGATTTCTCAGCAGCAGTTAAATTGATTTTTACAAATTAAAGTTCTCAATGTTTCAAAAGATACTGTGCAGTTTCATCCAGATCCGATGCCGGTTCCGAAATTATAGGGCGATGAGTGGCATTAAAAACGTCATTCAAAAAAACGATGCAAAACCAGTACGCGTCGGTACGTGCTAGTACGGAAGAAGAAAACACCATTGACTTTGATCCGTTGCAGCAGTGCATGGTTGCCATATTTAAATCTAAATTTTTCAGGTGAAAAATCTGTAAATCTACGTACATACTTGTTAATATTATCAAAAAATGACGATGACAATTCTTATTGCCTTTCTCATATTGAAAGTTTATGTTATCAAATAAAAATTGAAATATTGACCAATGAAAATTTGCTCAGAGGGCTAAGTGTTCTTATCCATTCGACACATATTACACATAATGAGATCTCTACTTTGATGTCTGTTCTCTGTGAATTTGGATTGTTGTAATAATTAGCTAAAGACGAAGTGAGCAGGACAGAAAGCAAATTATACGCCAGACGATTGTACTGCTATTATGAATTAGTATATTTCCAAAAAAAATCTTGTCGAACAAATACATCAGCTTTCCCGGTTCTGTTTAAGTTAAAAGTAGCACGCTTTTCGTATGAGTATAAATAAATCTTACACTTCATCAATTCATTATTCATTTTGTTTTCGGGTAAAAGTTCAAGAAGCAACGAATTGCACCATTGAATAATAGAGTGCAGATTTCTCTTCACGATTTTTTTTTTCAATTCGGAAAAATTGAAAGATTATTACAAGGATCCGCTATCGAACTGGCCTTTCTCTGAAAAATTCCGATAGTATGTACAAATTTCATTATTGAATAATATTTCGTACCTTTTTGGAATTTTTGTTATCTTTCCTGAAAACTATTTTTTCTTCGCGATGATTATGTTTGTAGATGCACGAGACACGTTGGAAATCACCGAAAATATTAACATACGATTTGCATCCATCTTCTTCGCAGGACCATACACTTTTTGTGTTGGAAACTTTTTGTTCGAATCGGTAGCGGTACGCATCGTTGTAGATAAAACATTGTCTTCCATTAGTTTTGACCAAAACGTACTGCATGGCTCTGCGATTTTTACCATTGAAAATGGTACCTTCACGAAGTACCTGCGGTCGATGTCTATGTAATTCTTGGTGTACCGATATTGCACCTCTGGTATCTTTTTCAAGTCTCGCGGGGCAATATACCAAACAACATGACCATACAGTGTTTCCGTTGTGACTTAGCTTAGGTCTGCTGTATTGAAAACCTTCGAAATATATTGTTGCTTTTCTTTTTGTTGACATTGGATTGATCAGTAACTTTGGTTGTTGAGGCTCCAATGTTTTCTCCGACTTTTCCGTATTGAATACATTTGGTTTGATATCAAGCATTTCAAGAGATATGTGACAACCTTCTTTTTGTTTAGCTAAGGCAGGTTTCTGACGCTCGAAGGCTTCTTTTACAGACCTCTTAATAAATATTCTAGGAGATCGGCGGGCATAACTCTCAAGCTAAAAATGTACAGTTAACAAGTAATCTCAAAAACATCATGATTTAAAACTTTACCGGAAAACCACAAAATGTTTCACTTGTACTTTCATCGCAGGTTTGAACTTCTTTATCCAAACATTCAGGAACATCCTGTACCGCAACAGCGATAGTTTCTTTCTTATCTGGAAAGAAAACATCTCGTGTTTGGTTAACCAAGGTTTCATTATCTGGCTCCACAGTGTGTTCGTGGCAGTCTTCCTTTCTATCGAAATCTGGAAGGCACTGCATTCTTTCAAAATCTGCTCCAATATTGCTTCGTTTTCTACGAACGTAACTATCATTTGACTGACACTGCTTTTTAAATGTGTAGAACGAATCTATCTTTTCTCGACATTCCCTACAAATAACGGAGCAAAAATCTTCCAGGAATGATACCTACGAAAAATTAATATTTTTTAAAACTGTCATCTAGGTGTCAGTTAACCAAACACTAACGTGAATTTCGAGACAATCGTAAATACGGCTCAGCCGTTCGTTAGCGGTGCAGCTTACTCCAAGCGGAAAAAGTTGTTGATGATCGGAGTCCGTCGATGAAAGACACAAACGACACCAGAAATCGTCCCGAGGACAGGGTAAATTTCTGATGGAATCCGTTTGCATTATTTTTGTATTAAGCTGTACTTTTTATATGAACTGTTCAAAACAATACAATTTAGTAACGCTTCGCAATACCAGAGATGCCAGATAACAATTTCTAATATTTTCAGGCAGGGTTGCACACGTGTGTGAATCCGAAAAAATGCGGGTTGAAATGGCAAACGGAGTGGCCATTTCAAAAGCATGTAAATTGTGACGAAATTCTGCTAGACTGCAAAAATGTGTTCTACAAAAAAAATCTCCAGTACTGAAACTAATCTAAACTACCTTAAATTAATCTAAACTACCGGCACGGTTCTGTTGACTGCTTGCATAAATTAAATAAACATAGATTTCCCAGTGCAATACTAATGTAGTTGAGAAACCCGTGACAGCAAAAGCACCGTCTGGTGGAGAATGGGTGCGTAAATGCTCCTAAAATGCATGCATAAAGTTGTCTGCGCATTTAACGAAACCACAGTAGCTAATGGAAAAAAGTACACCCGTTTCTCACTAGAGGTGCTGTTAGTGTCACCGTACAGTCGGAAATCTATGTTTATTTGATTTATGCTGCTTGTCTGAATCGCACTGAAAACCAGAGATGCCATATATTTTCTTAGGAAATCGGTATTAATCTCTATAAAAAAAATCTGTATTCTGTATCAATATAACGAGCCCAGGAGGTGTTTGACTAAGTGTTTGACGCTCTATTTCCTCCTTCTCGTTCTGGATCAATATCGAGTCGGCAGAGTTCAGTGAATGAACGGAAATATTTTTCAAATACTTAACTTGTGAACACAATTATCCGGGTCAGTAACGACACAACACGGTGTTGTACAAATTGGAAAACAGACATTGAAATATGTTGAAGAATATAAGCGCCAGGAACAGAGACGAACTGAAAATTATAACAGTTAAAATATAGTGAAATGAGTAATCTTTGTTTTTAAATTATTAGTTTTGGGATGTTTTTATTGGCAAAAACTGTAAAAATATTTGAAAGGCCGTGAATGAATTGAAAGAAACATTTAGGTTGTTTTTATCTTGGAAAATTACCTTAGAACTAGAGTCCAAGCTATGTAAAGTTAAAAAAATTGAAATATAGTTTCGGGGTTTCTAAAGCGTTTCAAGAAAGCGATTTTTGACGAGGATTGCTTGGGAATGTGTTAACGCAAAAATTTCAACATTCAACAAAATATCAGTTGTTCCGTTACACATTAGTGGAAGACAAAAAACTTATGTTGCTCGCAAATATTCTACTGGTCGAGGTATCAAACCAAATACAAATACTGTTTGATACCGCCGTTTTGGTCCTTGTGAACAAACGTTGGACTTCTGATACGATTCCACATTTGACCAGAAACCATTACCAGGCAGAAACTGACCACCAGAAATCCCCACATTTGTTTATCGTTGTTGCGTCGCAAGTACAAGTATCCTCCAACGAATGCGGTTAGCATCAGAACAGCGAATATTGTTATTTCAATATCGGTTTGCTCCTGTATCCATTTGCCGATCACTTCCGCAGAAACAGCTACTCGCTGAATATCCATAGTGTCCGCCGGTTTCGGTTTTCCTTTTGCCGAAAAATGAATGAACACTGGCCCTGTATTCAATCAAAGCATTTGGAACACATCAGATCCTTCGTCGAAATCGACGAACAGCTTATTCCCCTAAATAAAAACAAACTAAAATCAGGATGATAGATAAAGGGTGGGAGCATATGCGTATGTGGTGGTGTGGTTGTCAATTTTTCGGCAAAATTATAAAAAATACAACAAAAAATGTGTCGTCACAACAAATTTTCATCACAGAAGTGTTCATATTTAAATGATGATAAAAAGTTCTAAAACGTGAGATAATACCACTGACAAAATGAAATGTTTTGTGCCAAAATGTGCATCCAATGGAAAAGAAACAGCTTCTACCTCTGTTTCGTTTCACCGGGCCCCGAAGGAAAACTATCAAAGAAATATTTGGTTGCGTTTCTGTCGTCTTCCTTCGTACACGAAAAGCTAATTTTCATTTGCTCCAAGAATGTTTACGTTTTCAGTTCTAGCTACCATCCGAGTACCGGATCTTGTTTCGATGCGCACTAAGCGTGCTGAAAGAAGACATAAGAAATTATTGATTGCAGATCTTTTGAATGCATCGTGTAAGGAGCAGAAAGAAACTAATATTCAATTATCCGTTAATGCATTACCACCTCCATCACAACCTTTTGCTGGTTTCGATGACTCAAATTTCAGTCATACTTCGGAAAGATTTCCATTGACAATTCACGGTAGTGAAAAAAGTGAAGAGTTTACATTCACCAATGAAGAAACGGACACTAGTGAGCTTCTACAAACACTAGCATCACCTCCATTGCATCATTCTGTTCGCCCCAAAAATCTGATCACACATATTCAGTGAAAGCGCCCGATCAATCAGAAAAGGAGAGTAGGGACTATTCGCAGCATCCAACAAGCCCAGCTAGCAATGCAATGTGCAGAAATATTCCAGCTTCAGAAACAACTGAAGGAACTGAATACGAGCTATGATCAGGAACAAAAAAGTCATCAACTTTCTATGAAAGCAGTTCGCCTGGAAGTGCATGAAAAAAATAAGGCGATCCTAGATCTTCGTAAAGCTTGCGATTCGCATCAAGAAATGAAAGAGGAAGAAATTATAAGGCGAATTAGGCTTGAGCTGATTAAAGTATTTACTGCGAATCAAATCGATTTATTGATGGGACGTAAGCAAATAGTTCATTGGCCGTCCGAAGAAATTGCGCTATCGTTTTCAATTAGGTACACTCTTCAAGATGATTTTTAAATTTTTTGTCGAAATTTACTATCTATTTTCAGATAACATGGAATAAATGTATGGAATCTACTTAAAAAAGAATTTAAAATACCTCTACAGTGTATTCAAACGCTTCGTAAGTGGAGTAGTAGAATTCGTATGGACATCGGATAATTGGATGACGTTTTGAAACTGATGAAGGTTGCTGCAGGAAAAATGAGCTCAGTGGGAAAAATAACAGTTTTATTATTTGATGAAATGTCCGTTGAAGAAACTGTTGAGTATGATTCTAGAAACGATCGTATGGTAGGTCCATACAAAAACTTGCAAAGTTATAATGGCCCGCGGTTTGTTTGCGAACTGGAAGCAACCAATATTTGCTGCTTTTGATACAAAAATGACTCGTGAAATACTGAATAATGCGATAATTGAGTTACATAAACAAGGATATACAGTTGTAGAATGTGTATCTGACTGCGGTGGATCAAATCAAGGCCTCTGAAGAGAATGTGGTATTGATATAATGAGAGATCATACACATACGTCGATCAAACATCCTATCAACGGTGAAGACATATATTTTTCCGGATGTTCTTCATTTACTCAAACTGATACGAAATTGGTTGTTAGATCACGGTTTTGTTTATAATGGTAATTAAACAATGAACTAACCCGAAAAACATTACAATGAGTATTCATTTATGAAAACCAATCAATTAATTACCTTTAATTTTAGGTAAATTAATTACTAGAGGGTTACTGGATAAACTCATATCTAAGGCGACTGATACGAATCCATCCGTCTCGCATACGTCAGATTATAATTCTCTGTTTAAACTGTCTATGCGCCATGTTCATTGCATCGGAACAGAGAGGCAGAATGTCAGACTCGCTGTCGAGCTTCTTAGCCACACTACCGCCGTTAATGTCAGACGACATTTCCCACAGCATGAAGATGCTTCATTACTAGCAAACGTAATCGATCTTATCGATTCGTGGTTTAATACAGGGTGATTTTTTAAGAGCTTGAGAACTTTTTTAAACAATAAAACGCATAAAATTTGCAAAATCTCATCGGTTCTTTATTTTAAACGTTAGATTGGTACATGACATTTACTTTTTGAAGATAATTTCATTTAAATGTTGACCGCGGCTGCGTCTTAGGTGGTCCATTCGGAAAGTCCAATTTTGGGCAACTTTTTCGAGCATTTCGGCCGGAATAGCCCGAATTTCTTCGGAAATGTTGTCTTCCAAAGCTGGAATAGTTACTGGCTTATTTCTGTAGACTTTAGACTTGACGTAGCCCCACAAAAAATAGTCTAAAGGCGTCAAATCGCATGATCTTGGTGGCCAACTTACCGGTCCATTTCTTGAGATGAATTGTTCTCCGAAGTTTTCCCTCAAAATGGCCATAGAATCGCGAGCTGTGTGGCATGTAGCGCCATCTTGTTGAAACCACATGTCAACCAAGTTCAGTTCTTCCATTTTTGGCAACAAAAAGTTTGTTAGCATCGAACGATAGCGATCGCCATTCACTGTAACGTTGCGTCCAACAGCATCTTTGAAAAAATACGGTCCAATGATTCCACCAGCGTACAAACCACACCAAACAGTGCATTTTTCGGGATGCATGGGCAGTTCTTGAACGGCTTCTGGTTGCTCTTCACTCCAAATGCGGCAATTTTGCTTATTTACGTAGCCATTCAACCAGAAATGAGCCTCATCGCTGAACAAAATTTGTCGATAAAAAAGCGGATTTTCTGCCAACTTTTCTAGGGCCCATTCACTGATTTGCAAGCGTTGCTCGTTAGTAAGTCTATTCATGATGAAATGTCAGAGCATACTGAGCAAATAATTATGCATGAAAATCATAACCTCAAAAAATCTGAGCAAATACTAATGCATGAAAATCCTAACCTCAAAAAAATCACCTTTTACAATGAACTCGTATAGTTTAAATGAGTCCATAATTTCTAAGAAATGTTTTGGGGAAGCTATTCAAGAACAAGAAAAAATACTGAATAATATGGCATATTTTATATCTTCAATGAGATTGTTAAAATCTCATAAACAAGCAAAACGATCTGTTCAGGTAGGGACAAACTATTCGATTTATATGTAACTCTAATCATTTTATATTCAAGCAGGCTTTTATGTCCTTGTATTTTGATTACATGGCTCAGAATATTAATCCTTCTTCGTTTGTTTCCAACCGTGCTCATTTCTTGGATACTTCTGATTCTACTGTGTTTTTCGACACATCCATGAGAGAAGAAATTCATGGAATTCCGGCTCACGTGCGCCCTCAAGTGGCCCCAAATATTTTTTATAATAAATTTAGAACAGTCAACTGTGAAAAGGTGTTTTACACTGACGGATCAAACATTAACAAGTCCACAGGCTTCGGCATCTTCAATCAAAACATCACCGCTTCTTACAAACTCAGTGATCCGGCTTCAGTTTACGTCGCAGAATTAGCTGCTATTCAGTACACCCTCGAGATCATTGAAACCTTGCCCAAAGACCATTACTTCATTGTCACGGACAGTCTAAGCTCAATAGAAGCTCTCCGGGCAATGAAGCCAGGAAAGTGTCCCCCATGTTTCCTGGGGAAAATACGGGAACATTTGAGTACTTTATCTGAACGGTCTTATTTAATATCGTTAGTCTGGGTCCCTTCGCATTGTTCCATTCCGGGCAATGAAAAGGCAGACTCATTGGCTAAAGTGGGCGCATTAGAAGGTGATATTTATGAAAGACCAATCTGCTTCAATGAATTTTTCAGTATTTCTCGTCAGAAAACTCTCGAAAGTTGGCAAACTTCATGGAGCAATGACGAACTGGGACGATGGCTACACTCCATTATCCCTAAGGTATCGACGAAACCTTGGTTCAAGGGGATGAACGTGAGTCGTGATTTCATTCGCGTTATGTCACGACTCATGTCAAATCACTATACATTCAACGCACATCTCCGGCGTATCGGGATCGTGGAGAACGGGCTCTGCACCTGTGGCGACGGTTATCAGGACATCGAGCATGTCGTGTGGTCGTGCGTAGAGTATCGCGACGCCAGGTCGAAGCTACTGGAATCCCTCAGGGCCCGAGGTAGACCGCCTGAGGTTCCGGTTCGGGATGTGTTGGCGAGTCGGGATAGTTCATATATGCTTCTCATATACCAGTTTCTCAAACACATTAATATACAAGTGTAATCTGTTACATCTGGCTTAGAAAGTTCCTCCTATTTATCGACGTTGTTTCAACTGTGGCTAAGAATTATTTCTCAACTGCAGGTTCGACACTAACTTCCGCCGATTATCCCGATTCCTCATCTGTCCACCATCTTCATCGGAACTAACAAGATCTTTTTGCTGTCACTAACCTTCGCTTCCCCCCTCCCCGTCTTTTCACCATCTCGATGTCAACTAATTAGATCTCTGTCGTTTTAGTCATTTCATTCCCATATCCCCATTTTACTTCGTTTTCCGCAATATTTACTTCGCTATCTTTTTTTTTCATTTTCTTCTGTAACAACACCATCATCGCCCACGGAAACTTATCAACAGCATGCGGGCCACCCGCCGGGTATTCGTAACCTGGGGGTGTTTCCCGCGGACCCACACGGACCGAAGAATGCGGCCAACATGAATATTCACCAACGCCATATGGAAGACTCTCATGAAATATTCAGATCACCGGCCGATCACCACATGAAGGCTGGATCTGCCAAAGTCAACCACTGCGACCCAAATATGACATTACTTAATGATACAACCCTAGTTTTAAGTTAGTCGTAAATTTTAAATTAGTAAAAGCCCTTGGCATCTTAGAGCTTAAGCAGTGTGCCTTAAACATTATATTCTTGAATAAAAAAAAAAAATATTCAAGCAGGTTTTTCAAAAAGCAGTGCTAATGTCGATCAACTCAATTAAATGTCTTTTTAGCGATATGAAATATTGGTATGGAATACGCTTCATCATGACCAACAAAGTCAATCAAGATTGTTTGGAAAATTTGTTTGGACAAATACGTCAAAATGGAGGACCAAATAATCATCTATCACCGTTGACGCATTAAACCGCTTAAGACTCATAATATTATGGAGAGGCTTAAAGTATCAACTTAGTAATAATTAAAATTTCCAGGAAATACGCATTTGTTAAGAAAATGGGGAATCAGACGATGTCGATATTTCAAGTTATCTTCATAATTGCAGCCAAGTAGAAAAAACTAAACATCGTACACTCGAAGAAGAATATGGGTTTACATATGCTATGGGTTTCGTAGCTCGTTCGCTCAAACATACCCATCCTCAGATTGGATCATACACGTACAAAATAGAAGAATCACAAGGCGAATCGAATGTGAATGACTTCAAACACTCTTACGTAACTGATCTGTCCCACGGTGGGCTGAAACAACCAACAGAAAACTGGTTAGAATTAGCATGAAATATGGATTCAGTATTTAACAATTTACACGACTCTCAAAATTCAGTATTTCGCGAAAGAAAAATGTTAGGCAAGTTAGTACTAAAGTTTTGCAAGCAGAATTTCCCAATGTTAATAACCAGGTCATCAAGCAGTTTACTAAAACTAAGATTAACATTCGTGTGAGAAATTTGAAACGTAATATCAAAGAACAAAAGTTTCTTAAATCAAAAATGAATCGAAAGCAAACGGATAAACGAAGTGCAGTGGCTCGTAAAAATATAGAAAAATTGAAACATTTTCGAACCTAATGACAAAACAATTGAAAATAAATACTTTATATGATGCAAAGCGGACTGTTTCAAATTTTAAAAAATGAGCCATTGGTATTTTTCAATTCCTCTTCGAAAACTTACTTCAATCCTTAAAATTATATGACGTCATATCATTTTGTCTCTTTTCTCTCCGTTCACTAACACAGGTAAAAATTCGTTACGCTCCCACCCTTTATCTATCATCCTGAACTAAAATCGTGTCGTAGCAACTACAGTCTTCCGTGGTTTCGTTGCCAGATTCTTTATATTTCTTCACGGTTATTCTGTCATCTCCAAACAGTAAATTAGGCTAGACTAACTTGCTCAATCTATGAACCAAACATTGGCGATGCGTTTGTATGGGACCTAGGGGTATTATTATTTGTATTTGGCTTAACTAATCAAGTGAATCGAAGAATTTAATCTGACAAAATTCACTGAATGAACATCATTTGTCATCTGACGGTGGTTTGATCACATATTCATTCTATTTCTAATATGTGTTAATAGAAATTAAAGCGCCCTTAACCTGAGTGATGACAATTCATCCGTAATGATGACAACAATTCGAAACATTTCATCCAAAATGTTGGCAATTTCGTGAGCTTTACATTGTATTTGACAAAGCTGTCATTCCATGTTTGGTTATAGGTACTCTAAAGTAAAACAGTGGTGTTTATTGTCTAAACTCTTGAGTAATGTAGAATAGATAAGTGGAGGTAAGAGTTACTATAATCACAGCTAATGGATATAGAGGCTCGAACAAAACTTTTCAACATCTTGCTTGAATTATAAATATGTTATTGGCAATCTAACTCAAAACTAATTTTACCTGACGCGCCATCTAAGTTCCATTTTTTGAACCTTCCTTAGGATGACTCAAATAATTTCAATTAAATTGTAGAATTTTAAGATCTGTTACAAGAACTATTCATTCGGAATTCGACACACATTCGCTTTATCCCAAATGGAAACCACCAAAAATTAATGTAAAGATACTTCTGTTAAGCAAAAGTTGGGCAAATGCACAGATTGTCATCTCATCCTTTGAATCAATGCATTGAACAGAGATCCCTCTCTAATGGCTTTGACATAATGGATATAAGGTGCCACGTTTTCTCTTCCAGGTAGGATTCTTGCTTTCACTAATTGATAAAAAAAAACTCACTAACCAGAATTTTGTATTGATAAACTTAACACAATGTTGAAGAGTTTCTCTTCTAGAGTTGTTCATTCGGAAGAGTAGGATAAATTTACAATTTTTATTTAGCCCAAGTGACCGAAAGCTCGTAAGAAAAGATTTGGCTTAAGCAGCATACAAAGTATTTGAATGTTAACCCGCTGTACAGCTTTTAAGCAGTTAGAAAGTTTTCTCGGAACTTTTTCTGTGCATTCAAGTTGCCAAAAAGTGCCACACGTACTTTAGAGCTCTAATAAAGTGGATTTTTTTCATGTACTGTGGAACTTTTGGTAGCTTGGGGAGACAACGCTTAAATTCTAATTTGATATTGATCTTACCAATTTATACTTTTCTTCACAGAATATGAAAAATAGAATGGCAGTCTCAATTTATTATGGTAATCATCTTGAACATTGATGTGATTGCCACTTATTATGTGCGCTTTGTGTAATCTAAAACATTCGAAAGCAAAATTCAAGGAAAATCTCTTAGTTTGACCTTAGAGCTTCTACAGCACAATCTTTTCATTGCTTCTTTCACAAATTTTCTAATTTGTGAACTCACGGTAAATCGCTCACAGACACTTTTTATCACACATTAATTCGATCGATATATAACATAAATAAACTTGTGATTTTAGCCAACATCAAAATACAAATTTAGCATGCAATGAATGTAGCACAAAAAAGGGTGCCGTGATGTGAATAGTGTCGATTGCAGTGACATTTGCAAGAATACACACAGTTCATTTGTGAGCCTGTATATATTTTCTGCGTGCTACAATTTTTCCTCAGTGTACTTTTTATTATCTTTCCATAAAACTTTTTTTTTCAGTGTATGACAGATCAGTGAATTGAACAATCCAATCAGCGTGGTCACCACGAGATAGCGTTATGGTGATTGTTTTGACATATCCCATGTATTTAGAAAAATTTTTGACGAATTTTTCAATTTACTTGAGTTTGAAAGAATGCAGATGGCAAAACCTTACAAATATGGGTAAGAAAAACGATTATTCACGTGTTGTCATTAAACATATGATTTCAAATTGTCCTATACTCTTGACAATCTCGGATGAAATTTAAAATTTTCAGTTCACATACAGATTTGATTTAGATGATAAAACACTAGTAAATACACTAGTCATAAAACTTTTGATCATAATTTATCAATTAATCTCAAAATCCAACCCAAAAATCAAAGAATATCCCAGATATGAAAACAGAACCTAACCTCATTTCTTCCAATTTGGTATTTCATGTTACGATTTCTCCATAAATATCAATCAAACATACCACGGAAAGTTACTGAATCATAAATGATCGATTTTTTTACCAAATTTTCACACGTTTTGGTATGTTAGTATTCGAATCGTAAGAGAAAAAATACAAACCCTGCATTTTGTTCGAATCTTCAAGCAAAATCTGAAAATTATCACCATCGCTTAGTTCAAAGCTCGCCACTCGAGCAGCGCAGCGATCGCAAAAGAGTTGGTTGGATTCTTCAATTGAATTCAGCATTAAAGCGCGTACAGCAAATTTTTAGCTCATATGCGGTTCTTGCTTGTCATTGCCGTCAAATTAAGTACATACTGTGTAAAGCGAACAGATTCTGGGTATAGTACCGCAGGTATCTTGGTGACACAGCAAATCCAATAAAACTTAGAAAATGGTAAGTTTTCGTTTATAATCTATAAGTAAAACATTGTTGGTAACAACAACGTATTTAAGTCCTCAAAGATACGATCACATCTTATTTAATTGCCTTTGTACGCCATATCTCTAACCTTATTTCAGTTTCGAAATCAGTACGACAGCGATGTCACTGTATGGAGTCCACAAGGACGGCTCCATCAAGTAGAATACGCCATGGAGGCGGTCAAACTTGGTTCAGCCACCGTTGGTCTCAAGAACAAAGATTACGCGGTCCTTATCGCACTAAAGCGAGCTTCTTCTGAGTTATCATCATATCAGAAAAAAATTATTCCCATCGATGACCATTTAGGGATATCGATTGCCGGTATTACTGCCGATGCTCGTATATTAAGTCGTTATATGAGACAGGAGTGCCTTAACTATAAGTACTCGTATGACGACCACTATCCTGTGGGTCGACTGATCGCCAATTTAGGAAACAAAATGCAAGTTTGCACTCAACGCTATGATAGGCGTCCCTACGGTGTTGGACTTCTGGTTGCCGGATACGACGATCAAGGACCACACATTTATCAAACTTGTCCCAGTGCAAACTTTTTCGATTGCAAAGCAATGTCTATTGGATCCCGTTCGCAAAGTGCTAGGACCTATTTGGAGAAACATTTAAGTCAGTTCCCGGACTGTAGCAAGGATGAATTGATTCGTCACGGTGTGCAAGCTTTACAGGATACTCTACCTAACGAGGTGGAACTGAACAATAAGGTAAGTTTCAAGTTGATTGATAACTGTTGAGATTGTCATTTGTTTTTTTGTTCCAGAACATCTCTATTGCAATTGTTGGAAAAGATGAGAATTTCCACATTCTGGAGGAGAACGATAATGCTCAATACTTGACTAATATTGTTCGCCGTGGCGGTGGAGGTGGAGCTCAGGCTTCCAGTGGTGGACAGCCACCAGCAGACGATGATCAACCGCAGCCCCCAAACGAACCAGCCGATCCGATCCCAGCAGTCGCGATGGAAACTTAGAGCGAAGTAACTCGAACGAAACGTTGAACATTGATCAAATTCCACTTTGCTTTGTGCGTGAGATAAGTCATTGTGCAACGTTAGGTTATTTTGCATATATGCCCTGTCCGAGTTTTAAGAACTACATTTTTGTTAGGGTGGGAGTTTGAAAACACTTTCAAGCTCCCACCCTAAAACGAATTTAAAAAATCAGCAAGCACCTTTTTCGATTGTTTGCTTATGGATCAATAATGATTTGCATTATATGGAAAACTCTGGTTAATAAACTACTACTTATCAACAATACACTCTATTAGTTCAATGTATCACAGTGTTCTTGGTATACATTATTCTACATATCAAATGAACAGTAATCTTATTAATAGCTATGCGCAGTCCTAGAATTTGGTTTTCAATAGCTGGGCCTAGTTGGTTGATTTTCTGTTTTCTCATCAGATGTAGGAGGCAAAATTAACGGTTTGATAATGTAGAAACTCACATGTAGTCCAACAACGGTTCCGATCAGTAGCTTTACCATGATTTTGCGGTCCATGTTTGGTTAGAGGTAAATTCGGTAACAATCACGAACTAAAAATAAAGCAATCCGCATTAGCCTTACACACTTAAATACCAATTTTATGATCCTCATATCTACATAACTTTCGAATTAATTATATTAAATAAATTACAATTTATTCAATAAGGAAATGAGACGAAGAACGATTAAAAATGAATTCCATTACATTACATTCCATAGGTACACTGGTATATAACAAATTCCAAAATTAAGAAATTTTAAATTGTTCCTAATTCAACTAATAGATAAAACTTATGATAAAAACAAGAAAATTAATAAATTTTATGAGATAACGAATGACGAAAATGTCGGATAATACGGGAGCGCCTCAAAACGCCGAATTTTCTTTTTAACCAACCGAAATACCTTATGATAGATTGTTGCATTAAAAAGTTCATCAAAAACGAATTGAATTGTACTGTACAATAATTATTGTTATTTCGAGTTATTATTGTAAACAAACACGGTAACAAAAAAGTACTAAATAATTTAGTTTAACTTTAAGGGCGTTTTAAGAGATTTGTGTTTTTTGAACTATGATCAAATTATTCATTTTGGTTACCGTTACCACCAAATATCCTAACTGCGCATCTAGGATATTCAAATGTAAATTTGATCAAAATATAAATTTTGAAGAATATTTATTTTAAAACCTTACCGAATAGCAGTTGAAACCTCTTAAAATCCTGCAATAGTTCCTATTTATCTTATATTTAGAATGAATTTCATTTTTAAAGTAAAGCGGCCCTTACACGATCATTAAAAGTGTCATTACTAAGAAGTAACGTCATTTTTAATTAGCGTGTAAGTAATTTGGCTTTAAAATTCTAACATCATAGATTCACGTTGAATTAGTGGGATTTTGTGAAAAATAGATGCAATGAAACTTACGTTTTACACAAAAACAAAATTCTTAAATTTGGTTTATAGGCCGTTTTAAAAAATGCATGAAATAATTCTTTTTGTGAATTGCTTGCATTCTCTTTCAATTATTACAGTGTAATCCCTGATTTCTGCATAATTTTGTCAATAAATATCGATGTTTATTTAAGTATGCTGTTAAGAAATAGAGTGAGAGAGATATTTACGATTAAGTACTACCCATTCTTGTACAGGGTAAATTTTGAAAAGGCGCCCCATGGTAAAGTAGGTAGTATTTTTTCTACCCCCCTGAACACGTTGCGCCCGGAGCGAGTATCTTCTCCTCCTTCTCCTTGGTGAAAAATAAACATGTCAACATCTGCTTTGCGAAGGAGTTTCGTTTTTTTTGTAACATTAATCAAAAATAAATAAATTATTTTGGTTTAGCTTCAAAATGAATACTCGCTTGGATGTAATCAATCTGGCACCACTGGCATCCAAAGTTCGCGTACAAATATTTTTCCGTCGTGATTGAATTTATTACCGATTGAGGCAGCGAATATTTGGCAGGACAAGGGAAATGGTATTAAAATGTCATTGAAACCCCGCACACCACGCTGTCGTTTGTGCAAGAATACTTGTGAACCGAATAAGCTACTATGGGATCGTGATTTCCGTGAAAAAGTGCAGGATATTATTTGTCTCTGGGTATGTATTCGAATCATGGAGAGTGACAATACAATATAGCTATAAGCACTGTAAAAAATATGCCCAACTGTTGCAGATAAAAGTTGTGCCATCGGACAGATATCACATTTGCAGCTCTTGCCAAAAGACGGTCGAAGATTTTTATACTTACAAAACACAGAGTCGTAAAATACTACATGGAGAAATTAAAAAAATATCCCAAAATACTTGCGAAGAAAACTCTTCACTAGAAGCAGTCAAAATAGTTGTAAACAATGAGAATAAACTAGCAACTTTGGAAACGCTTTTGGACGATTGTGAGGATGAGATCGAACTACCCGTTGAAGCAATAGAAGTTATTGGCTTACAAGTCGAATCGGCCGGAAGGAAACCACATAATCGTAAGCCTGATGGAGAAGTACGAACGAAACGACCGGCTCATCGTAAAACTGAAGAGGAAAAGGCTATGACACCTGCCGAATATCGGAGGCACTGGAACCAAATGTATCGCGATCGTTATAAAGTGGTGTGTGACATTTGCGGTAAAGCTATTCAAAAGGTTCTCATTGAGAGTCACCTGAATCGACACCGAGGCATACAACCGTATGCCTGTGATCAATGTGGGCTTCAGTTTCACTGTAAAAATAATTTCCGCAAACATGTCCTTCGGAGTCATGCAGTCAATGACGAAGTCCAATGTGAAATGTGTAACAAAGTTATCAAAAGCCAGATTGCCTATAAGCAACACCTAAGATCGGTACATCAAGAGAGGAAGTTTGAGTGTGTTGTTTGTGGGCTCAAAATACTTACCAAGTATGTTTCATGGTTCCGGCACCTGGATTGTAGTATTTGTTTATTAATTTGAATTAACGTTTTCTTTTTCAGGAATGCTCTGGCACAGCACATGGCCATTCATAACCAAAAGCGCGATTTCGTTTGTCCACATTGTGGTAAAACTTTCTATCGTCAGTATGTGCTTAACATTCACCTAAGAACTCATTCGGGCGAAACACCCTATGTGTGCCATGTCTGTAAGGCCGCATTTGTCCACCGTAGAATCTATGTCATGCACATGCAAAAGTTGCATCCGAACGAACCAATGATGCGTATGGATGGTGTCAAAACGCTCAAGGATTCACTAATGAAACGAGTCGACTTCTAGAGTTATCAAATAAATAAATTGAATTGAACAAATGTTTGACGTTATAGTATGTGTAGGCCTCATCTAGTTTTTCGACTCTGGGTAGAATTCATATAATACGGATAAACCGTCTATATCAACATTTCAAACACTTGAATTTTTCTCGATTATTAGAAAAGGTCCCAAGCGCAAATTACAGTTTCTCTTTGTTTACTTTCTCCTGCAATATTCCGGTATTTTGCAAATTATTCAGTACAGGTCGAAAGTAATTGATTTATGTAAAGCGCTTGAGGGAATTAGAGTCGAGTAAGACCGTAATAATCCAAAGAGAAACTGTCATTTGAACTTGGAAACTTGTCTTCATTTGTCTCGATTCATCTTTCGATATATACTGAAATGTGAAAAATGTTAATGCATGTTCTTTTCAAAAATTCTTATTGCCAAGCAAACCGGCAAAATTTGTTTAAGTAGAACTTACCAGTTTGAAAAACATTTACCAAGTTACTCACGGCCGTCGAAGTGATATCTTAACTTATGAAAAGTGAAAGCGAACCGTGCCGTAGGATTGATTGTCATCGCAATTTAGAACACACAATTGATTAAACATTTTCTTCTCACCGTGGTTTTATTCCGTACGATTCTCCCTTGATCTTACAATTCTCTGACAGCACATCCGTTAATCCAGGAAAAATAAACTAACAATTACGCTATCGAACCCGCGTTCGATGCAATACGGGGCCACAGGTCGGCACATTCTTTCGCCACGGGGCCGGTGATAGCAGAGCCTTTCATTTCGCCCTTATTGTTTACTATCACTCCTGCATTGTCCTCAAAATAAAGGAACACACCGTCCCGCCTGCGGAAGGGTTTCCGCTGCCTGATCACCACCGCCGGCATAACCTTTTTCCTCAGTTCTGGCTTACCTTTTTTGACGGTAGCCACGAACATATCTCCGACACCGGCGGCAGGTAGACGGTTCAGACGACCACGAATTCCATGTACGGCAATGACGTACAGATTTTTGGCTCCTTGAATGAGTTAAACGTGACGTTACTGTTTGTTTACTATCAAGTTGAAAAGCAACAAATCGAATAATTACGGCCTCTTACCTGTATTATCAGCGCAGTTGATAACTGCCCCAACGGGCAGACCGAGCGAGATGCGGAACTTTCCTCCCGCGGATCCTCCACGTCCTACATGGTGATAAATGTAAAAGGTTTAGTTTTGACAGTAACGCATCAGAAAAACGTTCGGAAATTTCTGGGTTTATAAACCAGGTACGATGGAATTTCTCAAAACTTAACACTGCGTTGAATGCACAGTTATTGTAGTTAGGCACTAGTCACAGTATTCAAAAAGGATTCCTTTTTATTTACCTCTTTTAGACATTGTTTAGATCACTACAATATCGAATGTGTGCTCGACACTGGTAGAGTTGCCGGAAAAAGAACGAAAATCCCTGAAGTTTGACAGCTGCATAACTTCCGTCTCGCGTAAACGTCAGCAAATTTTTAACTCTTAAAATTATTCAAGATAAGGTTGCCCAGTGGTTTTGCTGAAAGTTTTAAAGCGCAAATACACTAAATTTAGAGTCACAGCCATATATAAGAGACGCGCAAAGAGAAAATATACTTGTGTTCTGGCCACTAAACATTTGTTTTTCTTTTTCGCTTTGGCTTTTCTATCAAACTTCAAATAATTTTTGATTTGCTTCCAGTTTTTGTTACAAGAAGAGTAAGAAAAAGTGCAGTTTGAAAGGTGCGTTCTTTAATGAAGAAAAAAATTCATTTGGTTTTAAAGCTTGGGTCTAATTTTGATCACGTTTTTAAACGATGTTAAACAAACATTTGGTTGACTCTTCGGTCACGGATGGTATTGAAAGTTTATCCGAGCTTAAGCTAACCGCTGTAAACTGTTACTTGATTATCAAAACAATAAATTAATTATTGCATGCAAAGAATTGACTCTATATTAAACAACATAAGTAATTATTAAATTATATTTAATTAAATTCCTCTGTTAATTGTTAACAATACTCCCTTGAATTTTTCAACTGTGTATAATGTTTATTTTGCTGGTTTGGTTCAACGCTTGGCTGTTCATCTGGTTATTTTTGGCTTCACACTTTGCGCAACTCTTATTACATCAGAGACTCACTGCCCATTATTCACTCTCATAATGCAAATTATAGATTTTTTTAAACACTCTCTCTTAGGTTGTAGTTCTTCCAGTCTCATTGTGTTATCGTTATACGCGCATCTTTCTCGATTGCACAGTTCTGCAATTAACGACTTCATCGAGGTTCTCTACTGAGCATCAACATAAACTATGAAAACCTAGATTTATGACAGCCAGAGAACAAGGTTGCAAAAGTCCGTGAATTCGAATAAAATGTCTGAAGGCTTCAACCTCTCTAAAAAGCATGATACGCTAAACTGATTTGACGAGCAAAAAAAAACGTCGTGGCGATTTCAAACGTCTGCGAATTTTGATGAAAGTCTGCGAACTCAAATCTGCAGACCTGGAATCTCTGCTTTAGCATAAATTAAGTAAACCTAGATTTCTCACTGTACGGAGACACTGACAGCACCTTTAGTGAGAAACGGGTGTACTTTTCCATTAGCTAATGTAAAAAGCCTTGGTATTACATTCCTGTAGTGGAATTTGACCTTCTGTTTCAACAGACTTCGCAGCCGCTTCAGAGTGTAGAGAACCATTGCATGGCTAGTGCTACGACTCTACTGACACTACGAATCCTTCCAGGTTGGGACTCGAACATACGACAACTGGTTTGTAAGACCATTAGCTACTGTGGTTGTGTTAAATTGGGAAGTATTGAAATGACATTTTTATTGCTGTTATTTATCCGGTTGGGTTACTTCAATAACAGCTCGTTAAAAAGAATGAGAATCTTTCTTTGTTTACTTTCTTTCGGTTATTATGGAGTTACTAAAGAAATTTCCATACAATTTCTAATATTATTTGATAGTTTGAATGAAACCATCATTTTTACTGAAATTGTACTTAAATAAGTAAGTAACTTTACATTAAGTAGTTGGTTAGATGCTTGCACAATGAATTTAGAGATTACGATTACAAAACATCAACATTAATTGTATGCATTTCTTCTTTCAACATTACCATCTCGCATAATCAGAAATGCTTACTGATGCAGTTCAAATTATATGAAATCTTGTGTTGTGGTAGTTTCTCTTAATTTTTTATGGTAGGAGCAATGGTCGTATCATTTACTTTCATTCTGCACACGGTTAATTGGTAAATAGGCCATTTAGCATAAAGTTATTTGACATCGTTTTGCGACAAGTCGATTTACTTAAAAAAACAGTTACCGTAACCTTTTTTTCGTTTATATTTTTGTGGACAATTCTCTTGAAACAACAAGGGCTCTGAAGGGATATTATGACCCGATATCATCTCCGGTTAAGATTTAGCAGATCCTGTCAGCTTAAAGCGAAATCCAAAATAACGAAATATCTAACCTCAAACAGTTTTAAGTTCAATTCAGACGATCGGTCGGCTTCCATCAACGTTAACGGGAATTCTTCGTTAGTTGATTCGCCTGGGTTGGCGGTTCAATGCATAGGAGACAATAGCCATGCAACGATTATGTGCGCTAAGAATCGGCTGCGGAATCTGTTGAAACAGAATGGCCTAATTCCACAAAAGGAATGTTATGCCAAGACTTTGCTTTACTTGAGATTTGTTGAGAGCTTTCATTATTGATACAATTGTGGATTGTGAAAACGTTTCACGAGGTTGCCATAGTGTGTTGATAAGTGGTACAAATAGCTCCTTTTCATTGCTATTTCTTACCCGTAATGGTCAGTATTATTATTATTATTATTATTATTATTATTATTATTATTATTATTATTATTATTATTATTATTATTATTATTATTATTATTATTATTATTATTATTATTATTATTATTATTATTATTATTATTATTATTATTATTATTATTATTTTAGATGGTTTCCGAATTTTTTACTACTAGAAATAGTAAATGAGACAAAATTACCCGCGGATTTGTCTTAGTCGCGAAAACCAGCTAATTTTACAAAATTTTACGCAAGGGCGTAACTCACACTCACACAGGGAGCATAGAGGTAAACAAATCGAAAAAGGACGAAAAGCTTTTCATGTTGATTTATTCAGTGGATATAGAGGAGAAGTGAAAAAAAAATTGCATACCTTTTAAAAATAAACCAACAGTTCCTCGATTTATCAATTTTTTAAAATTTTCACAAATTTAGCCTTCAGCACACATTCTCAGAAAGGGGCTACCACGTTTGGCATAAAGTCGTTTGGCATAATACCGTTTGGCATAACGCCGTTTGGCATAATGGTCATTTGGCATAACAGATGAACATGCTGCTTAATAGGAATTGTTCTAATTTAGTGCAATTTTGAAAGGTTTAATGCGGCTACTAGAATATTGTGCTGGCACTAAGCGAGTTGCTTATATAAAAAGGTTTCACATATTTCGTTCGAGTTTTCCTTGCAGAACATCAATCGATCGAAACACATACGAAAATTTTCATTAGATTAAAATATTGCAAATCCAATTATTATTATGCCAAATGGCATTATGCCAAATGGCATTATGCCAAATGGCATTACGCCAAATGGCATTATGTCAAATGACCATTATGCCAAACGGGCCGCCCCCCTCAGAAATTGTTGAAAAGAACTCTCGGTTGATTTTTCAGAAGACCGTAAGAGTAAGTGACAGTTTCTTTTTGTTTACTTTCTTTTTCGATTATTGTGATGTGATTATAAAGATTTTCTTAGGTTTCGAAATTTTTTTTGAAAGTCGAAAGTTTTGAGTATCATTTTATGCCAGTTGAGTGATAAACGTGGAAACTGCTTAGTAATTAATAGAAGAGCAAGTAAACAAAGAGAACTGTCACTTGCTCTTACGGCCTCCCGAAAAATCAACCGAGAACTCTATAACAAGTATTTTTGTGTTAACGTGCAGAATACAAAGTAAACAAAAGAGATGGTGCCACTTCTATCGAACAACCGCTGGGGCAAACTTCTCTAGATCTGTTTTATTCTTCATCATGTACTGACAGTTTTTGTTAGACGTGTCAAAAGAAAAAAAAACGTAAAGCAGAGTTGAATATTTTTTATTTCTCTGTAACGTTGCAGAAAAATATTAATTTTGTGCCGGAGACTACTGGCAATACAATACAAAGTTTAATTTATTGCTATATTTACACGAAACGTGAAGTGTGAACATAGGAAAAGCTTTCCGGAGCCGTAATGTTGACTAATTTTGAAACGAAATCTGCCCGTGTTAAGGGCCTCTCATTCCACCCGAAAAGGCCATGGGTTTTGGCAAGGTAATTGGTCTACAATATTAAAAGGATGAAAAATAATTTATTGTTATTATTTTAAAATAGTTTACATAGCGGAGTAATTCAGTTGTGGGACTATCGCATTAGCACCTTAATCGAGAAGTTTGATGAACATGACGGCCCGGTACGTGGCATTGCGTTTCACAGTCAGCAGCCGCTGTTTGTATCCGGTGGCGATGATTTCAAGATAAAAGTGTGGAACTACAAACAGCGTCGGTGCATTTTCTCATTGTTGGGCCATTTGGATTACGTACGTACGACTATGTTCCATCATGAGTACCCATGGATTCTGAGTGCCTCGGATGATCAAACTATTCGCATCTGGAACTGGCAGTCGAGATCGTGCATTTGTGTTTTGACTGGCCACAACCATTATGTCATGTGTGCCCAGTTTCATCCATCGGATGACATCATTGTGTCGGCATCGTTGGATCAAACCGTTAGAATTTGGGATATCTCCGGGTTAAGAAAAAAGAATGTTGCACCCGGTTCGACTGGATTAGACGATCACTTGAAGAATCCAACGGCAACGGATTTGTTTGGTCAGGCGGACGCCGTCGTGAAACACGTTTTGGAGGGCCATGACCGTGGGGTGAACTGGGCCAGTTTTCATCCGACATTGCCGTTGATCGTGTCCGGAGCTGACGATCGCCAGATCAAGTTGTGGAGAATGAATGAGTATAAGGCATGGGAAGTTGACACTTGCCGAGGACACTACAACAACGTGTCATGCGTTCTGTTTCATCCGCGGGCAGAGCTAATTGTATCCAATAGTGAAGATAAAAGCATCCGCGTGTGGGATATGACCAAACGTCAGTGTATTCATACGTTCCGACGAGAACACGAACGTTTCTGGATTATGGCTGCCCATCCCAATTTAAACCTGTTCGCTGCTGGTCATGATTCCGGAATGATTGTGTTCAAATTGGAGCGTGAGCGTCCTGCCTATGCTGTCTACGGCAACTGTCTTTACTATGTCAAGGAACGTTTCCTGCGAGAGTTGGATTTCAATACAAAAACTGATACGGTGCTGATGACCATCCGAGGTGGCGGAAAGACACCAGTGTACAATATGTCGTACAATCCGGCTCTTAATGCTGTACTGTTGTGTACCAGAACATCCAATCTGGAGAATAGCACCTACGATCTGTACAGTATTCCGCAAAAGGACAGCGGCTCTCAAAACACTGAAACCGATAGCAAGCGTTCTTCGGGCGTGACTGCCGTTTGGGTTGCGCGTAATCGATTTGCCGTGTTGGACCGCTCCAATCAGTTGGTGATCAAAAACTTCAAGAATGAAGTTACCAAAAAGATTCAAACACCGGTTTGTGATGAAATTTTCTACGCTGGCACTGGAATGTTGCTGCTTCGTGAACCGGAACACGTTACTTTGTTTGATGTTCAGCAGCTTCGCACTCTAGCGCAGGTCAAGATTACCAAGTGTAAGTACGTGGTTTGGTCGGCAGACATGAGCCACGTGGCGTTACTGGCCAAGCATACACTCAACATTTGCAACCGGCGGTTGGATTTGCTCTGTTCCATTCACGAGAGTGCTCGTATCAAGAGTGGAGCTTGGGACGATTCGGGGGTGTTTATTTATACCACCTCCAATCATATA
The DNA here is from genome assembly GCF_030247185.1 of Malaya genurostris. Taxonomy (NCBI): domain Eukaryota; kingdom Metazoa; phylum Arthropoda; class Insecta; order Diptera; family Culicidae; genus Malaya; species Malaya genurostris. The sequence goes on from NC_080571.1 coordinate 275,993,269, forward strand.
AAGTATGCCATCATCAATGGAGATCATGGAATCATCCGCACTTTGGACCTTCCGATTTATATTGCTCGCGTAAAAAATAGCCAGGTGTTTTGCTTGGATCGGGAATGCCGTACTCGGGTATTGAACATTGACACTACCGAATACAAGTTCAAGCTGGCACTGATCAATCGCAAGTACGAGGAAGTACTGCACATGGTACGCAATGCGCGTCTTGTCGGACAAAGCATCATTGCTTACTTGCAGCAGAAAGGCTATCCGGAAGTGGCTTTACACTTTGTCAAGGATGAGAAAACTCGATTTGGACTAGCGTTGGAGTGCGGTAACATCGAGGTGGCTCTGGATGCTGCAAGAGCACTCGATGACAAGCAGTGCTGGGAGCGGTTGGCACAGGTGAGTTGACTCTGATTCACGCGACAGTTTTTTGTTTTATTCCTAGGTTGGTACTTAAAACTGTAGATGTTTGCTTTGAATGTCGTAAGCGCGGAGACTTTCACGTTGCCTGCTATCCGGGTCGCAATAAATGAATGTCGCGCGTATCACACAGATGAATGTCGCATATGACAGTCTTAAACCAGCCCCAACCAGGGATGCCAGGCCATTTTTTCAAAAATCTGTGATCAAGCCAAAAACCTGTCTGTGAAAATCTGTGCACGTTTCCCGTACCATAATAGCCGATCAATTTTTTTTTTTTAATTATAGAGGTTTTAACATTAATGTCATTCGCCTCTTCGGGCCAGAAAAACTTTCTGACCCTATGTGCGGGGTTGGGAATCGAACCCAGGCGGGCTGCGTGAAAGGCATCGACTTACCCATCACGCTATACCCGTCCCCCATCCGATCAATTTGGTGAGCAAAAAAGAAAGGTCTCTCTACCAACACGCTCTGTACCTTTTTACTCAACCGCACTGTACTGTTTGGTGGTGGTAAACTGTGCTCGATTTCCGATTTCCTGGCATCCCTGGCCCCAACTGAATGTAGCGATGACTATCACGCGTAAATATACATTTTGTTTTCGATGCGAAATTCATTATTGTTAACAAACTTGTGAAGAAATGCATAACGGCGTCATCAGCGATTGTTTTCATCTCGATACTTTTTCATGAAATGGTCATTAAAATATCGCGGGTTCTAACATTTTAGGGTGCATAAAATTATCCAACAAACGAAAATTAATAATTTTTGAAAGAAAATTGAATTGAATGGAAAAAGAAGTCAATATTAATATACAGAATCACATTACAGCATTTACTGTATAATTTGCAACTAGCAAAAATTAACAGTTTTGGAAAAAATGTCGATAATTGAAGGAAAAGGCAAGACTAAATTAATTGACGGAAAGTTTCGGATCCGAGCTTCCTTACTCAATCCCACTTTTTTAGGGTGCATAAAATTATCCAACAAACGAAAATTAATAATTTTTTAAATAAAAATTGAATTGAATGGAAAAAGAAGTCAATATTAATATACAGAATCACATTACAGCATTTACTGTAAAATTTGCAATCAGCGAAAATTAAAAGTTTTTGAAAGAATGTCGATAATTGAAGCAAAATACAAGGCTACATTAATTGACGGAAAGTTTCGGATTCGAGCTTCCTTCCTCGATCGCACTTTTGTCAATGATGAAATAATAAGACAAAATTATGATATTTTCACTTCAGAGACTATTGATGAAATATATGAGGTGAATAATTATACCATGCATAGAAAATTTAAAAAATCTTGACTTCTTAATGAAATTGATTTCTCTTTGGTTTATAATTCATAGTCTTATGAAACTTTTAATTGCTTTTTCCTAAGTGTAAGATTCATGCACTTTAAAAGTGGATAGAATTGTCAACCAGCAAAACAGCGAACTTCTTTTAAAAAACTTGTTTCAATCCATCTAGTGGTGCTATAATAGCAAAATTTTGGCATTACATTCCTTGAAGTACTCGAGTACTTTTTCTGGTACTTCCGGAACCAAGAACGATGATCCGGTCTACTCGGTCTACTACTGTTTTTTCCGTGTCATGTATAAAAACACGCTCCCGAAAATGGTATTTTTATACTTATCCGGCCTGTAATTCCGGAACCGGAAGTCGAACCCGGATGAAATTTGGTAGTGTTATATGAGGTTTTAAGACATTTGGTCCTAAGCTTAAGAAATTTAAACGAGCGGTTTCTGAGAAAATCGAGTGCACGTTTTTGTTTCATTTTGCACATTTCACTTCGTAACTTCCAAACCCGTAGTCGGATTTAGATGAAATTGAGTAGCACGCTATGAGACTACATACAGCCTACAGCCTTTAATTTGCATCTAAGTTGAGGAAAATCGGTTGAGTGATCTCTGAGAAAATAAAGTGCAATTTTTCTTCCTTATTTTTCACATTTCATTCCGTTACTCCCGAACCGGAAGTCCGATCCGTGTAAAATTCAATAGCAGCCCATGGGACCAAGAAACTTTTCACTTGAATCTAAGTTTGTGAAAATCGATCGAGCCATTTCCGAGAAAATCGAGTGCACATTTTTGTTACATATACACGTACTTACACACACAGAGACATTTGCTCAGTTCGTCGAGCTGAGTCGAATGATACATCACACTCGACCCTCCGGGCCTCGGTTCGAAAATCGGTTTTCACAGTGATTGCATAACCTTTCTAAATGAGCAAGTCAAAAAATCAAATATTATTTGAATGAAAACTAATGTCAGTATTGAAAAATTTGCTAAAATTCAACTTTTTCAAGGCGTACAGAATTTTCAACCAATAAAAATTCAAAATTTCATTAAATTCAAGCATGAATTGATTGGCAAACAACGTCAATTTCGTCACAACTTAACATTTACTTTACAAACAATGTTAAAACTGTTAGATTCAAGTACAGACACCTTTTAAGGTGACCGTGGACAGAAGCCAAGTTAAATAAATGTAAAAGTATTGGTGAAACAATACTTTTTCATATAGTAATAGTATTTGTGAGTAGAGAGGAATGAAATAATAATATTTGTGTGCTGAAAGGAATACAGTTGCAAGAACAAAATGTAAACATTGAAACTATTCAAATCACCTAACAGAATAGTGTGGACTTATCTCATCTTCATGCTCATTCTGGAGTTAACAAACTGCAATCATTGAATGATTGCAATGATTGATTGTGCCAAAGAAGATAGTTTACAATTTGCCTTCGTTTGGTTCTTGGCATTTTTCTTACATTACAAAGTAAAAAGGAAGCTGTTACATTGATGGATTAAGTATAGTAACACCACACGAAATCAGAACAAACTCTGTTGCAATGGCTTTTTGTATTAATTTTAATTTTTGAATATGAAGCTCACATATTCAAAAAATATGAACCAACAAATTCTACATTTTCCATTTTGTCGACAACATCATCGTTTTCGAATAGGGAAGCAACCTCACCCAGAGAACAGTCAAGTGGCACTTGACGAGAGGGCTTGATGATAAATCGGCTATTTGCTCTGAAAAGATTTATCATGCAAATTTGAAGATATAATTTCATATGTATTGACGAAAATATCTTAGAACTTTACCTATTGATACCAAATTATTGGATCAAGTACAGTTTCTAAATTCTGTGGTTTTGAACCGGCACTTCTGGCAGTTCTTCCACTGTTTGAACTGATGAGTCCCGCACATACTCGCTACCCAAAACACACTCTATCAACGTATTCCATCTATTTTTCGATTGATTTTCGCGAATGACGCTGCTTTCTTCTTCTTATATGGACGAGGCATTTCGAAAAGATTGCAATACTTGAACTGTTTGTTTATTTTTTGCATTCCATAGCGACGGTAAATAAGACAACAGGGTTGCGGGTAACTAGGAGGGGAAGCAGTATTTGAAATGGAAATTAGGCAAATGTTATCGTTTTTATTGAAATTTTACATGGTGTCGCACGAAAGTAGTTTTGATCCGTAATTTTAACTATATCAATGTGCGACTAATTAAAAATATTGACATTTTTAGTGCATTGCAAGGTTTTTTTCTCTAATTATGTATGGCATCACTGCCAATATAAAAGGGTGGTATTACCAATACTAAAGCAGGCCGGCAAACTTTTTATCATGGATTTTCGGAAAATTTTCAAAACCAGAAGTGTGAGTTATTCAAAGGTTTTATAATAAAATGTTCAGAGCAGATGATAAATTCACCAGTGAAGAACAACTCAAAAGTGTTTCATAAAGCTTCCTTATGTCACAGAGCTATAAACAGCAGTTGAAATCTTGAGGTGAGTTAAAAATAATAACATTCTAAGAAGAAACCTTATAACGAAGGTCCGAAAAAGTTTTGCACAAAACATTCTTCAGAGTTGATAGTTTATCGTAAACATATATCAATACGATGAGTGATTATGTCACCAACTAGCAATTCTACGCAGCATATTTAGCCCTACGAGTAGAAAAAATGTGTTTCATGGTTTGTTTACATCAAGAGCAGGGCAAAATAGCGGAAGGTGGAGTGGGAAGGTAGGCGGTTTTTTGGTTGCCATTTGTGACTCGCTTCCATGGTCACCTTAAATGTATCAAATTCGCAATTTTTTATCAATATTGACGCACTTTTTTATTCAGTTGATGTACAATTTTTTTTTCGAGCATTGATAATTTTTGTTGGTTGACATTCGTATGCATCTTGAAAATAGCTAAATCTTGTGATTTTCTATCACTATTAAAATCCCTAATAATAAATTTTCGTTAGTAGACAAATCCATGTTTCTTGAACATACTTAAGCGGCAAGGCAACCATGGAACTTTCAAAAAATCAATTTTTTGTGAACCTAAAATTTTCCTAAACCATCTAGAATGAGAAAAAATGTCTTGAGGTCAAAACAAATCTCGAATGATTGTTGTTTACAACAGTTTGCGAAGGAACCTCGTGCCGCGTTTTATGCATCTTGAGACATCTTTAAACGCGTGTTTCTCGAAACACGATCTTCAAAATCGGACAAACTCATAGCATCAACAAATCTTGTTTCGATTGTTTTCAAATTTTGAGGAGACTTTTATAAATACATTATCTAGTATACCACGTAGGGTTTTCTTGATATGTTGTAAACTTTTTTTATAAACAATATGAAATTTTTATGTAGAAAATTGAACTTTTCTTATAATTAGAATTTTTTGAAAAATTAGGGGCTGGGGTCCACTAGGAGATTGATAGTACCTATTAGCTCTCTCCGGACTGTACCAGCCTAGATGCCGTGTGGAATCCGGCGGAAAAAAATGAACCAAAAATAGATCCACTGGGTTCCTGCTTCTATGTCGTAAAAGGCGACAATTGCAGGAGTTTCTTTTTCCTTTCAGTTATCAGATATTTTCAATGTTTTACTTCTGATTACTCTATTTTACTAAATCATCTCTTTATTCAACCTATCAATTTCCGTTTATCTTCGGAGAAAAGTTTTATTAGGAATGATTTCTTCTTCCATGTTATTGATTGTCTTTCAGTATTATAAAATGAATGATAAAAATCAACCATTGCGCAAATCCGTTGATATTACAAAGTTAATAACAGAGATAACATATATCGGTATATTGAATACATAGTAAAAAACACTTGATATTTATATTTCAAACAGTAAATTAATATTTTTCTCGGTAGCCGGCTGCCCAGATCAACTAATATAACCAATTAATAATTTTAATAAACAATTAAAATAATAAAGCGGAAATAATAAAGAATCAAGACGCGTGTGAAATCTGTTGACCTTTGTGTGGTGATTTAAAATGATTTTATAATAACTGTTTAGAATATTTCAATGCAATGAATCAACTTTTTTGTCTAAATCCTATTCGCTCGTTTATTTTGTATCACGTAGTTTCATTTATAAAAACATGCTTAATCCATCTAGCAGTGAGATGATACCTTGTTTTTTATCAATCCGCATGTGTTTTTTTTTGCATGACTAAAAAAACGCGAAAGGTAGATGCATAAACGAGTGACTGCATACTCGACAGCCGGCTGTCCGGAGTTTTGTCAATTTCGGAGATTGACTGTTTCGTGCATTATATTGCCAGCACAAAGTAACACATAAAACGATAATACTTTTAAACATTCTTGGTAGCCGGCTACCCAGAGCAATAAACACATGATAACATTATTAAAACATTTACTAACAAAGTATCCTCTCCTGTGATGCATGTGGGAATGCAGAGGGTTCCTCGGTTCTTAGTAGCAACATGCATCGAACTAACAATCCTTTCCCTCCCAAGTAGATCTGCATTCGGACGTGGCCGGCGTCGGTATTGATCAGCATGCATGGTTCAATACAGTTTGCACAGTGTGAAACAATGTGTTATTCCCAAACATGTTACTTCAAAAAATCATTTTGCAATCTCAATTGGTCCAGATCAATAACGGAGTAGCAACACACGGGCGGTCTCTAATGCTAATGCTAATGCTAATTAGAATTTTTTGAAAAATTAGTATTTTCGAAATTCCCTACGTGGTATACTAGTTTACTTTGGTTCTTGTTCCTGCTATAAATTTGAAGAAACAACCGGTTCGCCCGTTTTGGACCTCCCGGAAAACTAGCCACAGCTACTTGGTCATGAAGAGGTTATTTTATATCGGAATAATGTAACAATAATTTTTTTTGTACGTTGAACTACACCTGATTAAATATTGAAAAATAAATTTCGATAGCTTTCACTATATTTTCGGAAAACGTTTCTGAAATTGTCCTATTTTTTGACGAGCTTGGTGGCTTTATCCCTTAAATCAGGTTATTTTCGATCAATATTGACGTCCTATTCGTTGATTAAAACCTTTAAATTGCGTTTTTTTTATCGCTCATAGCGGTATGAAATTTGACCATTTCTTGGAACAGTATCGAGATGAAAATAGTCACTAATGACGCCGTTATGAATTTATTCATTAAGGTTTGATTTAACGTTTCGTCTTTGACTCATCAGCAGAGATGCCAGGTAAAAATTTCAAATATCTGCAGACAGGGTCTGTAAATCTGAAAAAAATCTGCAGTCAGCAAGGATGTCTTGCTGGCAGCAATTTCTCTATAAAGTATGACACGCAAAACTGACTTGGCGAGCAAAAAAAAAGGTCGCGGAAATTTCAAAAGTCTGTAAATATAGAAAGTCTGCAAAACTTCTGCGAGAATTTCAAAAGTCTGCGCAACAAAAAATGTCTGCAGCACTATAACCCAAATCTGCAGATTTACAGACAAATCTGCAGACCTGGCATCTCTGCTCATCAGTGCGTAACATTTTATGTTGAACTGCTAGCGCGACCTGACGGCTCAACAAAAACCGCTAGGCAGACGTAAAATTAATGCTATTTGCAAAACACTTTTTACTATTACACCGAAGTGTCTAAGTCTAAACTGACGTCTCGGTCGATACAAAGTTCGGTTTGCTAGTTGTACAAATTATGGTAATTGTTACCAGCAATAAAATTCACACTGAAAACAAAATGCAGTTAATCATCTTGTTGTTGACGATCATTCTTTCGTTACAATCATCGCACAATACGAGCGTGATAGTCGTCGCTACATTCATACCGGGCTGGCTTATGACTGTCATAGGTGACATTCATCTGTGTGATGTGCATGTATGACTGCCCGTATAGCAGCATGCACACGGCATTCAAGAAAAATGTCAGCAGTTTTCAGTACTGGATGCAACAGAGTAGTAGAGCAGGATTCTGATTGACGTTTTACTTTTCAGGCGGCGCTCATGCAAGGCAATCATCAGGTAGTGGAAATGTGCTACCAACGCACCAAAAACTTCGATAAATTGTCCTTCCTCTATTTGATTACCGGAAATCTGGACAAATTGAAGAAAATGAATAAAATTGCCGAAATTCGTAAGGATGTATCCGCTCAGTATCAGGGTGCTCTGCTACTGGGCGATATCAAGGAACGCGTTTCCATTTTGAAGAATTGCAATCAAACATCACTGGCTTACCTAACTGCCAAAACACACGGTCTGGAAGAGGATGCCACTCAGCTGGCTGAGACTATTACGAGTGCTGGAAAAGATTTGCCGGAAGTCAACGAAAAGGCCAAATTTTTACGGCCGCCGGTACCCATTCAACAGGCTGAAAGCAACTGGCCCCTGTTGACGGTTTCCAAGGGCTTCTTTGAGGGTACGATGATGTCACGTGGAGCAGCAACCGTTCATCAGGCTTTGGCTGCTACGGAAACCGTAGTCGAGGCTGCCGATGAGGACGGTTGGGGTGTGGATGATGATCTGAAGGATGACGATAAGTTTGAAGATGCTAAGGAAGATGGAGACATTAAGGCTGAGGGCGGTGAATCTGCTGGCTGGGATGTAGGTGATGACGATTTGGAACTTCCGGAGGAACTTATGTCGAAAATATCGGCTAGCACCACCGGGGACAAAGGATTTTATGCGGTGCCGCCGAAAGGTTTACCACCGTCACACTTTTGGACGATCAATTCCCAACTGGCCGCGGATCACGTTCGCGCTGGGTCATTCGAAACTGCATTCCGATTGCTGCATGATCAAATTGGAGTCGTTAATTTTGCTCCGTATAAAAACATCTTCATGGAATCACACATTGGCTCAAAAACCTCGTACACATGTCTGCCAAATATTGGCCCATTAGCGGCATTTCCCAATCGTAACTGGAAAGAACTGAATGTCAAAAATAGTCACCCCACATTGGCATTTAAATTGAACGATTTGGTTCAGATGCTTCAAACTTGCTACCAGTTGACTACAACTGGAAAATTCACGGAAGCCATCGAAAAATTGCAGCATATTATTCTTTGCATTCCTCTGTTGGTTGTTGAATCCCGCCAGGAAATAGCGGAAGCCCAGCAGCTACTGACCATCTGCCGAGAATATGTTGTTGGTCTTCAAATGGAAACGCTTCGTAAAGGGTTGCCGAAGAACACTTTAGACGAGCAGAAACGAATCTGCGAGTTAGCTGCCTACTTCACCCACGTCAATCTGCAGCCGGTGCATCAAATTCTTACCCTCCGAACGGCACTGAATCTATTCTTCAAATTGAAAAACTACAAAACGGCCGCCTCTTTTGCACGTCGTCTGATCGATTTGGGACCACGGCCGGAGGTTGCGGCACAAGCTAGGAAAATCCTATCCGCCTGCGAAGTGAACGAAGCCGACGAACATACGCTGCTGTACGATGAACACAATCCATTCACGTTGTGTGCCGTCACGTACAAGCCCATCTACCGGGGAAAACCGGAAGAGAAGTGTTCGCTTTGCTCGGCATCCTATCAACCGGCGTACAAAGGTGTGACCTGCATCGTTTGTCAAGTGGCTGAAGTGGGCAAGGACGTCATCGGGCTGAGAATCAGTGCATCGCAGTTCAAATAAAGTATTGAGACAGGCTTTCGGTAGTCTACAAAACGTACGCATTTTAGAATAAAAACTATAAACCTCTTATTAAGTAATAAATATGCTATGGTCAATACATGTATTCCATTACGATTATCTTGTGAAAACTGAGGTTGAGCAGTAATGTATGAAAAACGATTCAAAATCAATAAATATAGCCAGTCCATTGACATTCTTCTGCAACGTGCTTTGTGGAAACTAGACTTCTGTCGATTTGTGATAATTCACCTTACCTTAGCTATGCAACCTCCAGTCTCCAGAATCCATTACATCTGAAAAAAAAAAATACAAACAAACAAAATAAGGTTAGGTTTAATTTTACGCGGGCTATCAAAATTTTCGTTTGTTTTATTTATCTAGGAAAGAATTTTGCTGTCCAAATGATGCAAACATTAAACAACGGTCATCAAATTCCATCAATCGGATTGGGAACGTACAGCATCACCGGAAACGATGGAAGAGTTGCTATCAAATCGGCTATCGAGGCAGGATATCGAATGTTCGATACCGCATTTGCCTATGGAAATGAGGCAATCGTGGGTCAAGCGATTCGAGAACCGTCATATCTAAACTCGGACCGTGCTACCATCGTCCGGAAAAGGTAGATGAAGGGTGCCATTTGTCATTGGATCGGTTGGGATTGGATTGTATTGATTTGTATTTGTTACATACGCCAGTCGCCATGCGATATAGGGACAATGCAGACGAGAAGAGCTCAGTTGAACTTTCCGGGAAGATGCAAATTGACGATGACGTAGATCCACTGACCACGTGGCAAGCCTTGGAAAAATGTCAACAGAACGGTTTGGTCCGTTCTATCGGAGTCGCCAACTTTAGCATCGGACAACTGCAAACAATTATTGACAATTGCCAAATTCGTCCAACAATCAACCAAGTTGAATGCTCGGTTGGATTCAACCAGCTCGAGATGAGACGTTATTGCAAGGATCAGGGAATTCTTCTGATGGCATTTCGTCCACTAGGAAAACCGAAACCACTCGAAAAGAGACCTACATTCTTATACACCGATGAACTGGAAACGATTGCCTCGAAATATGAGAAATCTGCTGCTCAAATTGCGCTACGATATTTGGTAAGTCTTGGTTGATATTATTTGCGCGTGATTCATCAAACAATTTATTTATTTTAGATTGAAATTGGCACTGTACCAATACCCAAATCAGGAAATCATAAAAGAATGAAGGAGAACTTGGACGTATTAAATTTTGTACTCGAACAGCACGACATTCAAACGCTAGAGTCGGTAGGAGAACAGAAACGATCTGCACTTTTAGAGTGGCTCAAGGATTCGAAACATTATCCTTTCAAAGTTTAATTGAACCAAACTTCTATTTCAAATGGAAAATGTTGTCCAAGTTTCTTCAAAAAGTTACTATATCCTAAATGCATCATTCAATCACTGTCAAAATGGAATAATTGTGGACAAGTTGTGTTTAAAAAAATACCATCATCAACTCTAATGTCTCAGTTGGTTGGTTACACTATTACTTACTGTCAAAATATGTAAAAGTCATTCAGAAAAACATGAAATAAAATTTTTAAATAATAAAAACTTTATCATCAATTATTATGACGTCGCACTTCACGCGAACGAATGTTTGGAAATAATAAAATCATGAAATACGCACGAAAAGCACGATATTTTGAAATTCTGCCAGCTTTTTTCGGAAAAATTTTCTCGTGCATTTACAAACGAAACCTTAAGCCCGCAACAAGTTACACTCGCCGCGCTCAACGTTCCAGAATCTAATAATTCTTTGAATCTCATTCATATTGACGAGGATTCGATTCGGACGGCAATCGCTTGCATGAAGTCGTCTACCTCCTCTGGCCCTGACGGCTTACCGGCAGTTATATTGAAAAATTGCTCGACTGGTGTAATTGCTCCCCTTTGTCGACTATTTCGGATGTCACTCTCTAAAGAAGTTTTTCCCAACTTATGGAAATCTTCTTTTATGTTCCCAGTGTATAAGAAAGGTGACAAAAAAGACGTGAACAATTACCGTGGCATCACATCGCTTAGTGCAGTTCCTAAACTGTTTGAAAAGGTTATTCTGGCACCGATTTTCAACCACTGCAAGCAATATATTGTTGACACTCAACATGGTTTTATGCCCAAGCGCTCCACAACCACGAACCTATTGTCATTCATGTGCTACGTGACTGATGGTATGTCAAAAGGCTTACAAACAGACGCTATTTACACTGATCTCTCTGCTGCCTTTGATATAATAAATCACAATATAACAATTGCTAAATTGGAAAGACTTGGATTCGGCTCTAACATCCTTCGGTGGCTGCAGTCATATCTTGTAGATCGTCGTTTAGCAGTGAAAATCGGCGATCACGTTTCCAATGAGTTTATCGCTTCGTCCGGAATTCCGCAGGGTAGTCATCTCGGGCCTTTAATATTTTTACTGTACTTCAACGACGTCAACTTTACTCTAGAGGGCCCTCGTCTATCGTTTGCCGATGACGTTAAGATCTACTATTACATTCGAAGCCCAGAAGATGCAGGTTTTCTTCAACGACAGTTGTTGAGCTTCGCCGAGTGGTGTAAAGTAAACCGTATGAAATTGAATCCTGACAAATGCTCGACCATTACGTTTTCGAAGAAGAAAGAGCCATTTCATTTTGATTACTTTCTGGAAGGATCGCCGATAGCCAGAACGACGTGTGTTAAAGACCTTGGTGTCTTTCTCGATGAGCAACTGACATTCAAGCAACACATTAGCTATATCGTGTCCAAAGCTTCTCGCAACCTAGGATTTGTAATGAGGATGGCTAAACATTTTACAGACGTGCACTGTTTAAAATCTCTGTTTTGCTCGCTTGTTCGTTCATCCTTGGAGTACTGTTCTGTCGTTTGGAACCCTCACTACATAAACGGAGCTCATAGAATCGAATCGATACAACGCAGATTCATTCGCTTCGCCCTACGGCGCTTACCTTGGAACAATCCTCACCAACTACCAAGCTACGTAAGTCGAGGGTTATTAATCGGTCTCGATACACTACAAGTTCGTCGAGATGTTGCACGTGCTTTATTGATAGCAGATGTTCTGACCGTTAGGATCGACTGCCCTGCTTTGCTCCGCGAAATTAATATCAACGTCCGACCCCGGGCTCTTCGCAACAGTGCATTTCTTCGACTTCCTTTACGACGAACTAACTACGGTGCTAACAATGCTATTATTGGCTTGCAGAGATCATTCAACCGCGTTTCATCAGGATTTGACTTCAATCTATCACGCAGTAAGATACTTGGAAATTTTTTATATATTACTAGAAATTATCATTAGGACCATATTGTGTCTGTTGATTATACCTAAATAAATAAATAAATAAACATTTCATTCCATTACCATTCGCCATATTGAATCTTTTCATCAGTATCAATAACCAGCATGAAATTTAGAACGATCAAAAATGCTCAAGCTTTTTCAGCAAGGTTGTGTGTTCGAGCCAGTAGAATGAGACCAGCATAAGTGTAAATGGGACACAGATACATACACTCAAAGACATTTTTCGAGCTCGTCGACATGAATCGAATGGTATATAATATGAGTTAAAACCGGAGCTAAATATCGCATATGGTTAATCACAAGAATTGGACTGATTACATCAAGGCTTAGCATTTATTCGAATATGTTTACTGGTATTTGAATATTTTGTTGCAAACGAGTCGCGTTCGAATTCATTTGAGTGAAAACAAGAACGGCTTATTCGTATTCGTTCGAAAGCATCCAATCGTCGTATGGTCGATACGGACGTAAACAAGAATGAGGGTGATTGTTTTAAAGAAAATAATGTTTCATAAATCATCAGGAATCTCCGGGGCTTTGGCTTCTTTCAGAGTGGGCGGTTCAGAATATTCGGCGTCGATCTTGCAAGCCAGTGGTCAAATGTTTCGAATGCAGCGACTATGAAGTAGACCTGTGCGACGAAAAATTTAAGAAAAAGATAATCAGCGCCGATTATCTCATTTTAATCATGCCGCCGAAACCTTTTACCATCTCTATTCACAACGTTGGCTGTGCCCGCCGCGGCCCCACGCAAGCAAACCGTTTGCCCGGTCTGTCCGTTGAAAGAATCGTTTCGGCTTTCTGAATTATGCATGAAAATCTTCGGCTTAGCTGCCTGACTGTTCACAGTCAACAAAACTGAAACCAATTCTCAATTTTTGATAGCTGCTCATTTCTCTAGGTGTTTCTAATACAATTGTAACACTAGTAGACGAAACAGTTTTTTAGGTCGCAATGAAATTATTTTCTAAATATACTAAACGTTAGAATTCTTACCAAATACTTTGTACCACAATAATAACACACAACTCTAAAAACTGGCAAAAAATTAGATCAACGAAAAAGAACGAACAAAGGTGATCACGAAAGACAGTTGTTGGTAGAGGAATAATGAAAAAATCAGCTGTTTTTTAAAGTAGGGCGAATCTTACAAAAGTAAACAAATCGAGTTCCTCTCTCCTACCAATAAATGCTTCAAAATCCTACAATTTTGCCTAAAAATACGGTTTCAACAAAAATCTCAATTTTAGTAATACAAAGAACTATAAAGGGCGAAACTGTCATTCCATTTGTTTATGTTAGTTTCGCCCTCCGTGTTCCATGCCTACAAACAGGGCGATACTTTAATTGCTAGTAAGGAAGGCGAAACTATTTATTTTCTTTATTTTAGATGGTTTACGAGCCTTTTAATACTGAAAATAGTAAATGAGACGATAAAATTACCCGCAGATTTATCTTAGTCGCAAAAACCAACCAATTTCACGAAAAATGCGCAAGGGCGTAACTTCATCATTCACACAGGAATCATAAAAGTAAACAAATCGAAAAAGAGCTAAGCTCTTTTTATGTTGATCTACTCTGTAGACATAGAAGGAAAGGATGCCAGATTTAAATAAATATCTTTTCTACTCAAGTAAAAGAAATCAATTTTTTATAACTAATATGTAGTTTAATTATAGACAACAAGTGGATTACCGCTAAAAATGTAACTTTTTCGTGAGAAAATTATTGTAACTCACTCACCATTATATATATTTCGGCCTGTTATGCTTCGGCTTTATGTGGTAGATAAGAACATCGTCGGCCTTATGTATTTCGGCCTTTCGTTATTCCGCCTTTCGTATTTCGGCCTTTTTTTAGACTCCCCTCCGCCACCGATATTTTCTGGAAATGGCGTCACGCCGATTCGCCGCCGCCGCTGGTCAAAAAGACGCTTTAGCCGTCGATGTTAACAATTTGGATCGGCACACAGGTCTACTTGGAAGCATTTTAAATATCAGACGAACAATTCTACTGATACTTAAAATATTTGCAAGTCAAGGCAATTTTTAAAGAAGGTCGTCCAAAATCAGTTGTTTTGTCAGAACACATTTATGCTGTGAGAAATTTGATGATGGAACTCAACAGCAGTCGACTGTATGGGTGTTCCAAGAAGAATCAAATCCAACAAAAGTTGTTAGTGTTCAAGCACAATAATGGCATGTTTTTCGGTATAAACGGGCAAATCGCTACTGTTGTTTTAGAGCAGGGGTTCCCAAAGTGGTCGATAACCTTTTTGTCGGCGTAAACGAAAGCTGACTATATGGGTCGACGAGGTCTAGAATTCGACCCCCGATTGCTTGATATAAGTTGTTATTTGAAATATTTACGCTAAAAAAGTTCTGTTTATTTGACCATCCGCAGAACATGGTAAGTATTTTACATCAATATTAAAAAACAAAAAATTGAATTTTCAAAGGAATTTGTTGATGAGGGTCTGAGGCCTAAGTTAATTTTAGTGAAAGGGTCCATGACCCAAAATAGTTTGGGAACCCCTGCTTTAGAGGATCATAAGACC
The DNA here is from genome assembly GCF_030247185.1 of Malaya genurostris. NCBI lineage: Eukaryota > Metazoa > Arthropoda > Insecta > Diptera > Culicidae > Malaya > Malaya genurostris. The sequence continues at coordinate 276,008,499 of NC_080571.1, forward strand.
GTCAATTCTGTTTGGTATACCACCATTAGTTTGCCTGAAGTTTTACGTGAAATAAGGTAAGCAAACACAAAACGTTGCATTCTTCATCACGATAATGTTCTCACAAATCGGCTGAAACAACCTAATATTTGAGCACTCAAAACGTCGAATTGGGGACGGGTATAGCGTGATGGGATAGTCGATGCCTTTCACGCAGCCCGCCTGGGTTCGATTCCCAACCCCGCACATAGGGTCAGAAAGATTTTCTGGTCCGAAGAGGCAAATGACCTAAGATGTTAAAGCCTCTATAATTAAAAAAAATAAACGTCGAATTGATGGGCCACCCGCCGTAAAGTCTATAGTCCTGACTTGGCGACCTAGCGACTTCTATTTGTTCCCTTCTTAGAAGAATGAACATTTATTTTAAAAATTGTGACGAAAAATCTAGATTTGTGATTTTTATACGATAAGTTTATTGTATTATCTGTAAGTTGTGAAAGTTTTATTTAAATATGTTTATGTGTTAAATAATGGTATATTTTTTTGAAACTTACATTTTGCAATAACTTTAAGTAAAGATTTTTTTTCAATGTCATTTTCATGATCAAATGGAACCAAATGATCAAAACACACTTGAACAAAAAAAAACAGTCATTTTTTGTGAGATCTTTCGAATTCAGACCCATATGTGTTAAAAACATGAACATAATGTTACTGAATCTTTATCTGTCCTGTTCTGGAATCACGAGAATTTACACAAAAATAATGAAATTCACACGACATGTGAATCAATGATACTATGAAGTAGACATCAGTTGAATCAAAAATTTGATTGAGAACCATCATCGATGTAAAAGTAAATTGGAATGTCTTAATTTTTCAACGAATAATATAGCATATTTTAATTTCCGCTTAGTTTGATTTTACAATATATTGAAAAATAATGACCTAGAAAGTAATGTAATATTCAATTTCCTCCTCCAAATATGTGAATGAAAACAGATGCAAATATTTTTATATGTATTCTATCCGGTTGCGTAAAAATATTTCAGTTTCAAAGGTGTATTTTTACGTAACGATGTGGAAAAGAGTAAAAGTACACTGAAATCGAAAATAGAATCTAGTGAGCAAAAGGTGTGCGAGAAAGTTGTACAGAGGTTCTTATGGGATATGAAAGATGCATCCCCATACCTGACGGAACATACTTGAAGCTAACACATGGGCTGAAAAGTCCCGGGCCTAACACATAGATGGCGCTAGTTTTATTGCAGTCACCTTTTTTCAGTTAATACTAACCTTTAAAGGACATCTGTTAAAGTTTCATGATATTCTATTCAATAGTTTGTGAGTTACTGTGCTGAGTTACGCTACTTTTGTGATTTTCAGAACAATGTAGAAAAAAAATATTGTGTTTTAATTTTACACTGCTTCTTGATGGAAAAAATACCGTTCAAGAGAAGCAATGGTTTGAAAAGTGTTATGGGGACTCCGCTTCATCAGAAACAATAATAAAACGTTGGTTTACTGAATGAGGCGGTAACACCAGAAAACATAAAAAAATCCACAAAATCGCTTTGAATGATCGAAAAGAGAAGTTGCGTGAGTTAGCTAACATCATAAAGATAAGTAAAGAACATGTTGGGATTTTATTGCACGAGCATTTGACTATGAGAAAGCTCTGTTCAAAGAGGATCCCGCGTTTGCTCACTGTTGAGTGTTTGGCCATGTTTAAACGTAACAAACCGGAATTTTTGCGTCGATATGTGACAATGGAGGAAACATGGATTCAACACTTCACTCCGGAATCAAAACAATCGTCATCTGAGTGAACAACAACTGGTCGTCAAAAGTGCCCGAAAGCACAATAATCGACTGGAAAGGTCACGGCCTCGGTATTTTGGGATGTGCGTCGTGTGATATTTTTAGACTTGCTTGAGAAAGGAAATGTCATTAACAGTGAACGTTATGTAGCGTTATTGGGGCGTTTGAAGGCTGAAATTGCAAAGAAACGACCACATATGGCAAAGAATTTTTTTTTTGTTTCGTCAAGACAACGTGCAGAAGTCGTGAAGGAAAAACTCGTCACCTTTCAGGCAAGCCTTCACGTCAGCGTAAACGCGACGAGCAATAACAAAAATGTCTTTTCACGGGCACCGGTCACTGTCATTGACATTGTGGCAGTGGTTTCGGTTCGCGGCTCTCGGAAAATTTCGATAGAACTTCGGGAGAAAGTCGGATGAACTTTCTACTTAAAATCACAAGCTTGGCTTGAACTAATATCTTCGGGGTTCACCCGAAAGTAAATGTTAGGAGCTTAAAAACCCATAGTTGGGAAGAGTTAGGAGGCAGTTCAGTTTTACAGAGTGCGCGGTAAATAGCCGTTAGTCTCGGGCGTCGCCCCGTAGACAAATTAAGTAGTCGGTTAGTTATTCGATTCCAAAGAGTGTTAGTTAGTAGTTAGTAGTGTAATACGCGATAACCGATACAGTTCGCCGATTAACTTCTGCTGTAGGTAGATTACGGCAGAAAACAGAACAGAGAGTTACAAGCTCCGATACGAAATTGATCCACGAGTGTACTCAGTTAATTGAGAAATACAAAAGGTTATTGACACAGAGAGTTACAAGCTCCGATACGAAATTGATCCAAGAGTGTACTCAGTTAGTTGAGAAGAAATATAGAAAAAAAGGTTTATTGACACAGAGAGTTACACGTTTTCATTCAAAATAGAAAGAAACATCCCTTTTCGTTATTCTTCTCCCGCCACCGCTCGGCCGATGAGATTGCAAACGCAACGTGTCACAAGTCAACCAAAATAATAGCAAAACTACATGAATTCTGTATGAAATGTTCTAAACGACGAATGTAACAATGAGAGATTCTCTTTGTTTACTTTTTTATTCGATTATTACGGTACTGTTAGCAATCCTTCACTCCAATTATTAACCGATAACAATAACTACAGCTATCATCTTTGAATCTGCACTGAAACAATTACCGAAAAAAGCAGGAATGTCTCGCAATAATCGAAAGAGAAAGAAAACAAAGAGAATCTCTTATTGTTACAATCGTAGTTTTGAACATTTTATGCAGAATTGGACTTCGAATTGCTCCCAAATCCACCGTATTCGCCAGATTTGGTTCCCAGCGATTACTGGCTGTTCGCAGACCTGAAAAAAAAATGCTCGCCGGTAAGAAATTTCGCACGAATGAAAAGGTTATCGCTGAAACTGAGGCCTATTTTCAGGCCAAAGGTAAATCGTTCTACAAAAGTACTATTGAAATGTTAGAGTGTCGCTGAAATGATTTCGGCGCTCTTAATGGAGATTACGATGATGAATAAAGTTTATTTTGAACCAAAAAAATCGTTTTCTCTATGCATTGAACCGCCAACCTGGGCTCCAAATCATATGGAGCCCAAATTAATTGTTTTTCAATCCTTCTCAACGCATACAGTAACTTTCTGAATCATTCTTAATGCTGAAGCCATCTATACACGTGAACTATCGTCAACTTTACCGTTCGTGAAGCGACGAAATCAATCACGAAAAAATGTTTTGCTAAATTAGATTATCTGAAAAGTTTTATAAGCTATGCAAACGTTTTCTCGAATGGAAGAAAATCAACATTTTCCATACAACCAACGATTGTACATCACAAAACTGAACGTTTTCAAACAATTAAAAGTATGAAGAGCAAACAGAAAATTTCTAACGACCCAAGCGATCACTAAGCTTTGGCCTATGACGTTTTTTGGTATATCAAAATCGATCTGCTCTCACCACTCGTGCCATCTTTTGACAAACAGTGAAAGCTTATTACACTAATGCAAAAATTAACCTACCGACACTTGTCAATCCATCGTTGTTCCCAGGCTTTCATGGCAGCCGTTTTGGCTACACTGATGACACTACTGCACGAACCACAGCGCGTGCAACGGCGCAGCGAAGGTGGCCGTCGGCCCAGCTGCAGATACATAACTGAATCGATCACGTTATCGTTCGACAGTCCGCCCTCAACGATTGGAACCTCCGGGCAAAATTTGAGCGATTCGTTCTCGACGCCGTAATCGCACTGTAGATTGTAAGAATTGAAATAAATAAAAGTATATTTCCAATATTGACAATTCTTACCATGACTGGTAGACTGATATGCGGCAACAGAGGTGAGGCTATCATCGTACGCGAGGGCACAAATTGTAGCTGTGGAATGAGAACCTGGTTCGGAAGCAGACAACACTCGTCCAGTAGCAAATCATCCGGTTCGTTTGGGTTTATAGACAGCTTCGTTAATAGACGGAACAGAGTTAGCAGAATGTCTAGATTATCTGCTGAACGGGAGAACACAGGAAGGCATTGCGGATTCAGGAGACCCCAAATGCGAATCATGACCAATAGCTCACGGATATTCGTCAAGGCAACTATGTCCTTACTAATGTCATACTAAAATGTAGTAAAAATTTTATATTTGTTAAAAAATCATCTGACAGTGTTAATTTTACCCCTTGTGATTTATTGGACATAAATGCCCGGTTTTCAGGCAACTTTGCGAGTATGTTTAGTGCTAAATCCGCCACCCATTGAATTAGTTGCTGCAAACTTTGTAGTGTTGATCGTTCCATAGTGAAATCTTTTGCTTCCAAATTCAACAAAACTTTGTCGACATCTGGAACTGACTCTGACAGAACCACTGTAAATATAGGAAATTATATAAAAAATACTCTCTTTTAAAGCACGTAAAAAAAGTTCTACTCACTTGCTAAATTCTCAGCTGGACCTTTCTCGTGCGATGTTAGATCGGAGGGTCGGAGTAAACTCTTGAAAGCAGTCAGGATGGAGTGAAGAATAAGCAAATTTGATAAATCGTGAGATCGCTGCTGTCCGGGGATTGATAATCTGTACAATGCAATTTTCATTGTTAGAAAATTAACATAGTAATACTGTTGAACATTGGAGGGCTGACGGTGGAAATTTTCCGTCAAGCGCTCTAGAATATTCTCAAGAATTTGTGGCTTTAGAGTGAGAAAAATGTCCAAACAATCGAAACCGGTTACCAAACTGTACTCCAGCAGATTCACAGTTTGTACAATCAGTGCAGGAGTGCCCAACTGATCCTGACACATAAAGTTACATCGATAAACGTACAGCTGACCAAATGTATCGAGGACAATGAACAGATGTCCCAACTGTGTTATGTCGATGGCTCCAATCTTAACTCCAAGGCGCATCTGTTTGCTGGAATGGTCGTTTGGATCTCGGATCGAAATGATATTTGCACATGTCAATCGCTTGAAGGTGTCCCTTTGCAGACAATGAATACTGTTGTCATTCATAGCTAGGTATATGAAAGAACAGTTCGAAAAATTTAATCTTGTAGTTGATACTTTTATTACTTTTGTGTTGAAGCGGTACTGATTCTTGCTTATCCAAAGCAGTGTCTTGAATGCCTCGTTTTTGTTGCTCTGTAGCAACTTATGAATCGGAGTTGACTCTTCAGTAAGTTCCCATTGTTCTACAAAGCATCCACCACCAGCGTGATTCGAAGCAACAATCAGTGAGTCTGCATCCTCATTGAACACCCATTTCACATATGCCACCCGTAGATCCCTCAGGTCTTTACCCAAACCTTCTGCTACAAAAAAGCTGGGTAACGCAGCACTATCAATGGCCAAATTTTCTCCATTTTGCTTGACCGTCACCCGGAAGCACTGTACCATACTGGAGTTAGCTGATTTTATATCACCGTTTCCAACTGCTATCATGAAACTCCCATCTGCAAAAAAAATAATAAGTTTCCAATCTATTTATTTCAAAACTACTAATCTTACTTTTAGAATAGCAAATACTTGCAGTCGTATAATAATTTCTCGTCACACCCAAACTCTCCGTCACCGGTGTCAATTTAATCGGCTCTTGTAATTTCTGTATGTTCGCATTTGATTCAGACGGTATGATGAACGCCCCCAACATCCCAGTGGCGGATATGATCAATACTCCATCCACCGGGACACCTCCGAAATGCCTCACACTGGCAGCAAATTTCACTTTGTGGAATTTCTCCATGTACAAGTACTGGTCCTTCTTGTCCATTTGCAGAACCATTTTCCGACCGTTGTGGAAAAAGGCCGCCCCGATAATGTTTTCCCCCGGAAATCGTACGTTGTAAATGGGTTTCCATTCCGAGAGCAAATTGTCTTTTTGAATGTAGATCTGCACATCTCCGTTACGGTCGCCAACCAGGAGAAATCTACCCAACACATCCCATTCCAACGTAGACACAGGATACTTATTCGAACACACTTTATACGGGAACCATGGCGTGTTTAGATCCACCACGTAGATGTGAAATCCCCAGCCTTGAATAGGTGACTGTTCCGTTAGTTCGTTGGTTGTTGTAAATGCGAGTACGTTGCATGATGATGTCGTACAGAATAGTTCGAAGTTTTGCCTGAAGCAAAAAGTTCGTGAGTAAATAAACCGGTTTTCTACATACTGCAACACAAGCTACTCAACTTACTGTGTTTCTGCAAAATTGAAACTAGTGGAATTAGTCTTACGGTGAGTTATATAAAGCGGATCCATTTCAAAACAGGGAAATTATATATAACTCAATAACTTGAACACTTCCCTAAACTCAATAACTTGAACACTTCCCTAAATAGAACACTTTTTTTTTTTTTTTTTTTCCTTTGTGTTGTCTGAAGTAATCAGACTGGCTAAGATCATGGTTGATCCATCTCGCCTCTGTCGTCTTTTGTTCGGTTTTGTACCGTTATTATTTGTTTGTATGTCAAATTATCATTTGTTTTTATACTTGTAGTTTGATGTCCTTTATGAAATTGCAGATTTGTTTCATGCTCTCTTCGCAATTTTCTAGAAAGACTGTTTCTAGTGGTTTCATGTGCTCTAATACTGTGTATTTGGCTCTAGTGTTGTTGTATTTTGGGCAGATTTTTTTTTTTTTTTCATAAATACGTTTATTTCATAGGCAATATACATAAGTTTTTCTTCGCCGTGGCATCCACAATACATAGTAGTTTAAACCTAATACATTTCGAATATCATATTAGTATGTTGGTACTCATTAGTTAATCTAAACACTGTTTTTATCAAGCGAGTTGCTATTTTAATTACATTAAATAAAATACATTTATTTTGTACATGATCTTATAACTATTTCAGGATTGTTTGTATCAGTTCACCACTTATATTCAATATCCTATAGTTGGCTATTGGTTGAACTCATGGAAGAGAAAACAGTTTAACATAAAATAAAATTTAAATTGGAACTCCAATGGATTTAATGAAATGATAAAGAAGTTTCATGTATGGAAGGTCACGACAAGCAAGAATGTCGCGAACTGGGACATTGGATAGTCTACCTTGGGTACGCAAGGAATTTATTAGTTGAGATCTGACATCACGAAACTCCACGCATGTCCAAACAACATGGTCAATATCGCGGTAACCTTCGCCGCAAGCACAATGATTAGTCTCGGAAAGTCCAATTCGAAGGAGATGTGCATCTAACGTGTAGTGATTGGACATGAGTCTGGACATCACACGAATGAAATCTCTACTCACATCCAGTCCCCTGAACCATGCCTTTGTCGATATTTTAGGAATAATTGAGTGCATCCACCGACCCAGATCATCTTTATCCCAAGAAGCTTGCCAGCTGGCAAGTGTTCTTTGGCGAGACGCGCTATAGAATTCGTTGAAAGCAATCGGTCTCTCATAAATTTCACCCTCAATAGCACCACGTTTGGCTAAAATATCGGCTCTTTCATTGCCTGGAATGGAGCAATGAGCCGGAACCCAAACTATTGTGATTAGATAATTATTATTCAATATGTCGTTCAGACACTGTTTTATTTTACCCAAGAAAAACGGTTCATTTTTGCCAGCAGCGTTTGAGCGAATGGCTTCAATTGCACTCAGACTATCTGTGAAGAGGAAATAATGGTTTGGAGATAATGTGACGATTACATTCAAGCTATAATGAACTGCTGCTAACTCTGCTATATAAACAGATGCAGGTTCTTGAAGCTTGAATGAGGCCGAAACATTATTGTTGAACATACCAAACCCTGTCGCTTCTTCCATTCGCGATCCGTCCGTGTAAAACATTTTCTCAGAGTTAATATGCCTGAACTTACTTGAAAATATTTTTGGGATTTCCATAGAGCGTAGGTGGTCCGGGATTCCACGCACTTCGCGCTGCATGGATGTGTCGAAAAATAAAGTTGAGTCAGGTACATTTAGGAGGCTGACACGGATAGGAATATATCTTGAAGGGTTGATTTCCTGTGACATATGGTTAAAATATACTGTCATGAATTTTGTTTGAGATCGAAGCTCGACTAGTCGTTCGAAATTATTAATTACCATGGGATTCAGCACATCACATCTTATTAGCAGGCGTGATGAAAGCTCCCAAAATCGATCTTTTAATGGAAGAACTCCCGCCAGAACTTCAAGACTCATTGTATGTGTCGAATGCATGCAGCCTAAAGCAATTCGCAAACAACGGTACTGAATTCGCTCAAGTTTGATAATATGAGAATTTGCAGCGGAACGAAAACAAACGCATCCATATTCCATCACTGAAAGTATCGTTGTCTGATACAATTTTATTAGATCTTGCGGATGAGCACCCCACCAAGACCCTGTTATTGTTCGAAGAAAATTTACTCTTTGTTGGCATTTCGTTATCAGATACCTAATGTGTCCTCCCCACGTGCATTTGGAATCAAACCACACCCCGAGGTATTTGAAAGTCAAAACCTGTTCGATTATTCTTCCCATCATATGAAGCTGAAGTTGCGCGGGATCATGCTTTTTTGAAAAGACGACCAGCTCTGTTTTCTCCGCAGAGAATTCGATACCAAGATGAACAGCCCAAACGGACAATTTATCTAAGGTATCTTGCAATGGTTTTTGCAGATCAATAGCTTTGGATCCAGTAACTGAAACCACGCCATCATCTGCCAATTGTCTTAGTGTACATGGGGTTACTAGACAGCTGTCAATGTCATTCACGTGAAAATTATAGAGGAGCGGACTGAGGCATGAGCCTTGCGGGAGACCCATGTAGCTAATTCTGATTGTTGCCAAATCGCCATGTGAAAAATGCATGCGTTTCTCTGACAAAAGGTTGTGCAAATAATTATTTATAACCGCTGGGAGTCCATGTTGGTGGAGCTTGTCTGAAAGAACATCAATGGAAACTGAATCAAATGCTCCTTTAATGTCTAAAAATACAGATGCCATTTGTTGCTTTTGAGCGAAGGCAATTTGGATGTCAGACGAAAGTAATGCAAGGCAATCATTCGTCCCTTTATTTCTACGGAAGCCAAACTGAGTATCTGACAACAAACCGTTCGTCTCGACCCAAGTGTCGAGACGTCGTAGAATAATTTTTTCGAACAATTTTCTGATGCAGGACAACATCGCAATGGGTCTATATGAGTTGTGATTGGAAGCTGGTTTCCCCGGCTTTTGAATGGCGATAACTTTCACTTGTCTCCAGTCAGGTGGAACAATATTTTGCTCAAGAAACTTGTTGAACAATTCCAACAAACGTCTTTTTGCGAGGTCGGGCAGATTCTTCACCAAGTTGAATTTAATTCTGTCCAATCCAGGAGCGTTATTGTTACAAGACATGAGTGCTATGGAAAATTCCATCATTGAAAAGGGGCTATCAATGGAATCATCATTTGAAGAAGACTCCCTAACAATGCTATGCGTAGGAACGGAATCTGGACAAACTTTCCTCGCAAAATCAAATATCCATCGATTCGAGTACTCCTCACTCTCATTTCCTACGTTACGATTCCTCATTCGTCAAGCCGTATTCCAAAGAGTGCTCATTGAGGTTTCTCTTGACAAACCTTCCACAAAATGTCTCCAATAGCTGCATTTCTTAACCCGAAGTATGTTCTTGTACTTGGTTTCTAAAACCAAGAATTTTTCAAAATTCTGAGGAGTTCCTCCTCCTCGTTTTAAAAACGTCTTGAAAGCATTTTGTTTCGCGTGTTTAGCATCTGAGCACTCTTTGTCCCACCAAGGATTTGGAGGTCTTTTGTTAGACGATGGACCAAGAAATCGTTTGGTTTGGGCTTGTTCTGCGGCCTCCAGAATCGAACAAACGAGGAAGTCATATTCTTCAAGTGGGGGAAGCTCTTCCATTGAAGTTAAGACACTTGAAATATTACTTTGGTATTTAATCCAGTCAATATTTTTTGTCAAATCATATGGAATATTAACTGAATTAGCAATGCCTTTGTTACTGCTAATTGAGATGATGATTGGTAAATGATCGCTACCATGTAAATCAGGAAATACTTTCCAGGTGCAATCTAGTCGAATTGAAGTCGAACAAAGAGATAAATCTAATGCACTTGGACGTGCAGGAGGTCTTGGGATCCGTGTCATGCTACCCATATTTAGTACCGTCATGCTAAAATTGTCGCAAATATTATATATTAGAGATGATCTGCTATCATTGTAAACGGAACCCCACATCATTCCGTGCGAATTGAAATCTCCTAAAATCAAACGTGGAGCAGGAAGGGCTTCGACAATTTCATTAAGCTGTCGTTGTCCAACTTGAGCTCTTGGAGGAATATATACCGAAGCAATGCAAATGTCCTTTCCTTTAATGTTTATTTGACAAGCAACAACTTCTATACTAGAAGTCGAAGGAATGTTTAATCTATAAAAGGAATAACATTTCTTAATTCCTAAAAGCACTCCACCATACGGGGAGTCTCTGTCGAGACGTATAATGTTAAAGTCATTAAAATTTAAGGCTATGTTTGATGTAAGCCATGTTTCGCACAAAGCAAATACATCACATTTTTGACTATGCAACAAAACTTTAAATGAATCAAGTTTTGGCATGATGCTTCGACAATTCCACTGCAGGACAGTGATTGAATCATTTGCGGCGGATGATAAATTATCCATCAAATGATACAAAACCTGAAAGAGCTGGCCATTGAGCTGATAACTGTTTCAAAAAAGTTCTAGCTATTGGAAGGAATGCTGTTATGATGGTCTTTAGAGGTTCAGAAATATTGAATGCAGCGAAAATCCATTCTACAATTTCCGAAAATTTCAGTAATCCTGTTGGTGAATGTGAAATGGAGCCCACTGGATTATTGTCTTTTCTTGAGCTAGTTCCTGTATTTTGGGCAGATGTAGAGTGCATGTTTTAGGTCTTCTCGTTCTAAGCAGATTTCGCAGCAATCATCATCCTCGAGGCGCCACAACGCCCTTCTTTCTTTCGTGAAGGTATGTCCAGAGCGAATTCTGTTTAAAATTTTTATTTGATTTTTCCTTAGTGTCAGATCCTTGAACCATATTTTCCTTTCAGGTGTTTTGAGTATTTCGTAGTGCCATCGTCCTTTAGAATTGGATAGTGCCTTGTACGCTTCCGACCAATCATACCAGATCTCCTTCTGGCTTAGAGCGAGTGCATCACCGAGTGTTATACCAATATGTTCCGTTTGTTTGTCATACGTTTTAGAGACTGCCGCTTGATCAGCTATTTCGTTTCCTTGAATGCCGGTGTGGCTGGGGATCCATTGGATTTTTAACGCCCCTCTTCGCATATCTTTTATATCCTTGTAAATGTTATATACAATAAAATTCTCAAAGAGTGACGTGTTGTTCATTAGCGATTTACATGCACTTCTTGAATCAGTGAAAACGACTGTCTTTCCATAGTTTTTCATTTTTGCGTGTTCAATTGCTTTGGCTATAGCTTGCAATTCTGCATTCATAATAGAATAGTTGTTGTTGATGTTCTCCGCGATTACTGAACGATCTCCTTCGTCATATATGGCCCATGCAGTTCCTCTGGGCGTCTTCGAGGCATCTGTATATATACGTTTGTGGTCCTTATACTTGGTTCCATTTACTTCCTCAAAAAGTTTTTGCCATACTAGTCTACTATGTTCAGTTTTTTTGTAATCGTTTTCACTAATGGTAGGTTGCACGATATCCTTCAGGTCGAAGTTGTGGAAGAATTTCATTCGCGTTTCCCACGCTACACTTTTGTCTGAAGGATGTACTTGGTAGAGAACGTCCATGTGTTTGATTGCCAATTCAGAGAAGAAAGATCCATTTGGCATTTCCATCGATAATGTTTTGCTGATGAAACGTATCAGTGGTGTTTTGTGGTACATGCTTCTTATCATCTCCTTTTTGGTTAGAGCTTCAATTCTATGCTTTATTGGTAACTGTCCCGATTCCGCTAGAAGCACATGGACAGGGGTGCTTCGAAGGTATTTCATTGCTATACGGATGTAATTGTTTTGGAGAACTTGGAGTTTGTTCAAAATGGTGTCCGCTGCGTTGCCATAGGAAGAGGCTCCATATTCGATTCTACTACGGATTATAGCGTTCCCGACTTTTATCAATGTTTCTGGATTTGCTCCTTCGGTGCCTTTTGCTAGCAGTTTTAGCAGGTTTAACTTTTCGCTTGCTTTTCGTATGACGGCCTCGATGTGTTTCCGGTGTCGCAGTGTGCGGTCCATTTTGTATCCAAGGTAGAGGTGTGTATTTACTATTTCGACCGTTTGTCCTCCAATTTTTATTCTCAAATGGTCAACACGTTTGCTTGTGAAGGGTACCACTGCGGATTTTTGCGGACTTATATGTAGGTCAAGTTCCTTTAGTCGGTCAGCCAATTTATTGAGGAATCTGTTTAGATTTTGTTCAGCTAGTTCGAGTGTGTCCCCTTTCGCGATCACAGCGAAGTCGTCTGCGAATTGTACTAGCTCGCATGAGTCATCGCTTAGCTCATGCAAGGCTGCAGTGTAGAAATTGTATAGAATTGGTGATACAGGACAACCTTGTGGGAGCCCTTCTGAAACTACTCTTTCTATTTCACCGTTTTCAGTTTCCAGACGCATGACTCGATGTCGGAGATATTCGTAGAGCCATGAAATGATTTTCCTGGGTATTTGTAGGTTCGTCAAGATGTTCAAAAGTTTTGTCGTGTTGACAGAGTCATATGCCATTTTGACATCCAGAAAGGCTACTATGGCTTCGTTGCCCTGTGTTTTGGTTTCGCAGATGGAGTTTATGAACACTTTTTCAGTTTTGCTGGAATAAAAAGTAAACTCAAAATGTAAACAAATTTCGTCTGAAAAATTTTACACGCAGGTGTAAATTTAGTTCAAAATGCAATAAAATTCAGATTGCAGAGTTTGCACACTCTGATGGGAAAAATGCCACTTTATGTATTTTTTTTTACTATATACTCAGTGGTTGAGTTATACAAGACCCAGTCAGTTTAAAACCAAATCCGAAAAATACAACCGACGACATGACCTGCCACTCGTCTATCAAAACTGTATCGTAAATTCAACTACCCCTCAGTAACTGGAAATGTCAAATCGAAAACGCTAGTGTATTTTTTAAACTGGCAGCACAAGTTTATATATTTATTGATTTTAAATAACAGTCACCATAACCTTGGTTACTGCATATCGAAGGCAAGATGAATGTAAACAAAATAAATTTCAGATCGGTTTTTATATTACGGAACATTTTAATGGATTTACATAACTCGAGCGGAATGTAAAAATTGAGGAGTATGAGTTATGTCTTTTATAAAGCCAAGTTCAAAATTCAGGTCTTGACTTGAAACCGTTGTGTGAGAAGGAAGACATGGAAATGACCGACAACGAGCTGAGCGAGACTAGTGCTCTGCGGTACCTGCATAACGTACGGTAAAATGATTTCTTTGTGGAATTCCACTAGTAATCCTCGAATAGTGGCCAACAAGGTGAATTACTGTTTCCACTGCTGCGTAATCAACCGACACAAAACAATTTTGACACCGGCATATTACACCGAATCCTACTGACCAGAAAAGCTAGCAGTTGAAGTGTACGGATGAATCGCTGGAAGCAGATCATTGTCTTCGTTCGTTGGTTTCATCCATAGTTTCGATTAAATTACGAAAATCGAGTCCATTTAAATGCATTTCTGCTTAATTTGGACAAAGTTTAACACTAATAGAACTATTCCACCGCTTTCAAAACATGTTTATTTGTTTTGGGGTTCCTTGGTAACTAGTCCATAGCAACTTAAACCACAGACTAACAGACATGACAATATGAGTAAATTCTTATATAAAATAATTTTTCGTGATGCGCTAGCTCCACCTATATTGTACTGCGCGAACTATTTACTATCTGTACACCCCTTGTGTTATGTAAAAGTTTTTTTACTAGTTGGTTTCCCCTCGTTTGTCAACACCGATCAGCTGCTTGCAGGGATGCCTGATTTCATCAAAATATTTGAAAATGAATCGTCACAATAAATTATTGGATTACGTTGATAATATATTTAACTTTTTCGCGATGTTTGAAGGTAACCATTTATTTGACTCAACGTTGTTCATCTAGAATATTTTTTATTGTTTTGGTAGTTTTCACCCGAAATTAAGTGGCGGCAGACCAGAAGCAAGTAAATATTGTAACAAAACGGGTTCGATTTTGTATTGCGTTGGAGGATGAGAAGTAGGCACAATTATGTATATTTTTGGCAATATGTATTAAATCTGTATCCTGCATGAAATTCGCATGGACGTATACAAATCAATACATTACAGGTAATTCTGTATGAATGGCAACTCTGTTGGTGAATGAAAAAAATAAACACAGTCTAGATGACAGACAGGATGTTTTTGATAGGGTAACGTGGCGCCATCATGACACATGTGAGTACTGTCCCAAATAAAGGAATATTCGAAATGACCGTTAAAATGATTGAAGAATCTAATTTGAGTGTCCTGTCTGTTAGTCTGTGCTTAAACAGTGTTGCTCGAGAAGATTATTTTTATCATTTACAGGGGGTCGCTAGATTTGTGGTAACTGACGGTGAATCGTTAGCGAACAGTTTTAATGCTGATTTTTCTTCGGAGTGCCTGCTCGTGTCGTCGATACAACACTTCGTAAATTGATGATGGAATAATTCAGTTACAAATAGACTTATCGAATTTCTATTTCAACGGTTAGGATTGGATTGGAATGTTTTGTTATGACAGACAAGACATGTTCACTCAGGCAAAATATATATGAAATTTCATAATGATATTATATTGTTTTAGCCACAAGTATATCGTATGCGAATCAAATTTATATTTCAATTAAATGTCGTATGAAATTCATACAAAATTTTTAGGAACATTTTTATGACAAACATAACTTCTCCCATAACTTAATCTGTGCATATATTACGGAATTCATAAGTTATTCGTATGAAAACTGTAATAGTCATAAATGACATAAACATTAGAAAGCCTTGGTATTACATTCTTGTAGTGAAATTTGACCTTCTGTTTCAACAGACTTCGCAGCCGATTCAGAGTGTACAGAACCATTGCATGGCTGCTGCTATGATCCTACTGACACTACGGATCCTTTTAGGTCGGGGCTCGAACATACGACAACTTGTTTGTTAGACCACCCAGGCAACCAGAAATTCCTCAATTACTTAAAAAGTCCACTTTCTTGCTGCTTTAAAGTACACGCGGAACTTTTGAGAACTTGAAAGTACAGATCAAGTTCCGCGTGAACTTTCTAGCTGTTTAAGAAAACACGTGGCAATTTTTGACAGTTCGAAGTACAGAACTAGTTCCGCGTGAACTTTCTCGCTGCTTAAGAGTGCACGTGGTACTTTTAGCAACTTGAAAGTACATAACAAGTTCCGCGTGAACTTTTTCGCTGCATAGAAGCTGAACAATGTATTCTACAAGCAGCTTAGAAGTTCGTTCCGCTTCGTCGCGCGAATTTTCAAGTGTGGATAATTACTTAAAAAATGGGCTGCTTAGATTGCTATTGATTAACTTTGAGAGCTACTTAAGCCAAATCAGTCCCTTTTATCCGAACTTTTGGTTAGTTGGGCAGTGTCCTATGCATTGAACCGCCAAACCGGGACACGCCATAAACATTATAGTATAGTTGAATTTTTCATATTATTATATTGAAATAGTGATTTTTGGTGATCATAAGATTTGCCTTATGATTTTCACTACTCATTTTGCATGAGTGTTGATTCGGCATAATGTAAGAATAGTAGTTACTGATACAATTGAAGCTGCTTGAAATTCGCACTTTAAAGCAGTGTTGATAACCAAAACTGTAAAAAGTACTACGTGAAAGTTGGAATGAAAACTCTAATAAAAAATAACAATTAAAATTTCTCAATTTCCCATACATTTCTTCTTGGAAAACAACACGCAGAAAAATGCATCTTTAATATAACAAAATAATTAGTAAATTTAAAAATTTGATTTATGTTGATTTCAAGCTAAAATATGTATGTTTTGAACCAACTTCTCCCTTCAATGACAAAAATAATCTTTGTTTGATATGAATCAAAATTTGGGTCTACTCAAACGAAAAAAATATTTGTTCCGGACGATTTTATTGTTGAAATAAACTAACTATTTATTACATCGGACACGTCCATATTGATTCGATCCTGCTATAACTTTTTATCAAGAAAAAACTTATGAATATTTATTTAATCTACGATCTTATTTGTGTAATCAAGTAACTAAGATTACTGCTTAAATGAAAATATTGATTGAAACAAACTAATCCACTGGGAAAAATGTATACCAAGAGCAAATCACTCTAAACTTTGTTTGAACTCAAACAAGTTTTACCGGGAGTAAAAAGGTTTAGCAGGGATCTCGCTGGATTAGAATGGGATTAGAAAAGTTAAGCCGAGATCTGGAAAAGCATTATTTTGACATAAAAAGCTGTCAACGTAGTATTTGTTTCTTTTCTGTTTTTTTCTTTCTTTTTGCAATTGCTCAACGTAGGCAAAGACATCATATTAACAAGATATCCAGGTCTCACATTTTCCAAACAAATAATTGGCAACATCCTTTTTTGTGAGCATGGTGCCCTCAGGCGAGTCCGCATCGAATCTCGTACATAGAAGTAGAGGAAGGAAATATCAAATTCGTGCGCGCCAAATTAGCAGCACTGCGCATTTATACAATTGACATGATATGTTGAATGTGATACCGTACGATGGCGTTGCTGAACTGAAGATAGATTTCGCTCCAAGCTGACAGGGTCTGATGCAGGTCAACTCTTTGTTTACTCGTCATACACTTTTTTGCGAGCAGAGATGCCAGATATTTTCATAGAAAATCTGTATTGCTTTGTATAAAAAATCTGTATTTATCTGTATTCTCTAATCAAATAAAATTTTGGAAAAGTTTGTACTAGCTTAAATGTCTGTTCTGTATGAGCATGTAAAAATCTGTATAATACAGATATACTTCAAACTAGATTAGGCAAAACTAGGTTGGATTACCTTAAAATTACCCAGACTTATCTAGACTAGTTGGGAATAAATGAGATTAGAGATTATCTTGGAATGAAATGAGTTTATTAGTATGAGATTGTCTAAAGTTTAGAGTCATTTGCCCCTTGATGTATACCTTGTTTTGTAGTTTCAAGCAGCAATATCAAACCAAATTTTTTTGTCACTATTTCATAAAAAATCGTTATTGATTATTTTTAAAATATTTTTCTCTGCGTTCATAAAGTGTACAGTTTGTGTATTTTTTAGAAAACCACATATACAATCTGATTGTGAATCAAATGTTTCTGCTGTAAAATCAATGGTTTATTGTTTTACGGAATTGTTCCGCAACAGAACTGCCCACAGTTTGAATTGATTCAAGAGTGAAGAGATTTTCGTAAAGCACTTTCTTGAAATAAAAGCATACTTATTACTCTAATCAAAATGAGTGGTCCTTATGCCCTCGACACAAGAAAAATACAAAATTTTGATGTTGATTATTTGATTTCGGATTTGCATATTGCAGCGAAATGAAATATCCTGATGTTCTGCGGTCTCGAACATCGTTCGGTAGAGGAACCGATTAGTAAAAAAAACTTTTACATAACACAAGTAGTGAAAGTCAAAGTTGTGGCATTACATTCCTTTTGTGGAATTTGGCCTTTCTGTTTCAACAGACTTCGCAGCAGATTCTTAGTGTACAGAATCATTGCATGGCTTGCTGAACCGATAGTAAATAGTTCAATATAGGTGGAACTAGTGCCCCACGAAAAAACGATCTTGTAAACTAAAGAAAACAATCAAAAAGGGAAATAGTTATTAAGAAATCAACAGAAAAAAAGTTATTTAGAAGTCAAATCATTTCTTGGAACCTTTTTTGTCGTGAATATCTCATCTATCGGTTAATTTTTCAAAAGGGCGTATAAGCAAGTGACAGTTTCTCTTTGTTTACTTTCTCTTCTGTTAATTACCAAACGCCCTAATTGCTTATACGCCCTAATGAAAAATCAACCGAGATTTTTGCTCATCAAATTGAACTCTCCAGGGATGGAATTGAGAAATATTTTTTTTTTAATAAAATGAAGATGGGGGCTGCAAATCAAGCAAATCAAGGGACGCCATTGTATCTCGTTAGACGTTCATTGGAACAACGGTTCAATGCATTAGATCAACAAATTCCAATGACCGCCCGGTTAACTGCCCTTGTTGAACGACATATTGCACGAAATATTCGTTCAGTTTGCTGGAACGGTTTGTTGTTGTTTTTCCTCTTGCAAAAATGGTGTGAAAATTAAGTGTTACCTTCACATAGAAAGAAAATTTGTTGTTTTTCTACGTGAAGTAGAAGTATTGTGCAGGTATGTAGTGTTAGTTTTAAAAAAGTAGATAAAACTTCAAAATTCTGCAGTAAAACTAGTCCAACGGGGTTCCAACTCCTCATATTAAAAATGGATCAACAATGGACCTCTGTCTGCCGGGTTTGTTGAAAGAAAAAATGGCATTCGGTACAACGATCTGTTTCAAAATCGGCAAACGAAGGCCCCGTGTTGGCCTCCCCCCACTTGTACGCGGCGGACAGATTTCCCCCCATTTACCTCGTCTTAACATTCGTGTTTTGTACATACATGCGGGATTGACGAATATCAAATGAAGTCGAATAAAAAAAAGAAAAAAAAGAGGAGGGAAATAAACAAGACACGTACGGCGAGATAATGACGTAATTTCGCCTGGATAATTTTGACAGCAGCCGGAATGCAGCCAGCCTTCCTCACAAGCGGACTGTTGAACGATTGATTGGACTTTATTTGGAGCAATGATCCAACGTATTGGACCAATGAAGGACCACCGTTGAATGTTTTTTTCTAAGAGGGTGGTTTGGAATTTGATTCGGAAATTAAGTGCATATTCAGGAGTGTTCTAGTTCTAGATGCATAATTTATGTCAGTTTTAAAATTTAAATCTAGAAATTATAACAAAATAAACTGGCAGCCCCAATAGCGTTTTATCTGTGTTTAAAATTAAAAAAAAATAGAACAGCAATGTATACCAGTTCATAGCTTTTAGAGAGAAATCGATAAAACGTGGTTTCGCAATAAAACAAGAGCCGTTTCTTGTTTCAAATAATCGGGAGTCTAGGAAGTAGAAAGTTACCGGAGAAATGACAGGACCTGGAGATCCAGATCCACACACTTAATACCATTTCTTGAGCTCGGCATAATAAAATGCCGAAACTGATCAGCAACACCTAAATTTGCTGATTGCCCAGCAATCAATACCCATGTTTCTGAACTTCGTTAAATGCATTCACTGATATTTCGGTAAAATGCTTCACTTTGCCGAAATTTGGCATAATTGCTTGCTGAATTTATCAGTAAGCAACAGATATGCCGACATCAGCAGAGACGTTTGCCGAGATTTCGGAATATGCGCTAGCTGTTGCCGAAATTCAGCACGACAGCTGTCATTTATTGCCACGTTACACTTTCGCTACGCATTGCGCGATTATTTTCTGATGAATTTCTCGAGTGAAAAAATGGATAATCTTCGAAGAAACGTCGAACCACTTGCAAGTAAAAATATTGAATAAATATAGTGACATGTTTCGCTTTATAAAAAGCGACTTTATCAGATCACATTATAAGAGAAAAACACCCAACACGGGGCTCAAAGAGTCCTCGAGACAAAACTTTGAGGGATATGCGAAAAAATAACCCAATGCATGGACAAATTCAATAGATCAAAGTAAGTTTATTTTTTGAACAATACCGTGTATGCATCATTAAATATTGAAAGTTTTTGTATATTTATTTTTATTTCATATTTCCAGCTCGACTCAAGGTGGCCGCATTCAGAAACGCCGCTTTTTATTATGCTACATGTTTTAAGGTAGAGGCTGTAAGCACTACTGGCAACAAATTTGTAAGCTTCCTTTAAGCAAAGACATCATATTAACAAGATATCCAGCTCTCACATTTCCCGAACAAATAATTGGCAACATCCTTTTTTGCGAGCATGTCGCCCTCAGGTGAGTCCGCATCGAATCTCATACATAGAAGTAGGGGAGAGAAATGTCAAATTCCTACGCGCCAAAATAGCAGGGCTGCGCACCCATACAATTGACATGACATGTTGAATGAGACGCCGTGCGATGGCGTTGCTGAACTGAAGATTGAGATCGCTCCAAGCTGACAGGGTCTGCTTTAAGTGTTAATAAAATGAATTTTTGATCCTGAATGGTGTGTTTATAATGTTTAGAAATTACAAACAAAATTAATTGACTAGATTTTTAATTACTGATGATTCGTTAATTTGTTTTTTTTTTAATTTTTTCGTTTGATTGGATTGCCGAATATTCAGCGAACGTTTCACTGAGCAAACAGTAAATCTTATGCTGGCGATTTCGGCAATATTTGACGTTTGTCAAATTTGAGGGTGCCGAGACGCTCAGTTATTTTATTTTTGCCGAGATGATTGCTGATTACTCGGCTGTGCGAATCTCGGCATTTTTTTGCCGAGACTCAGCTAAAAAATTTAAGTGTGCAGGAGGCGGATCGACGCAAACGAAGGAAAACGGAAGACAATGGCAGACTTATGAATACGAGAGCATCGACAAAGGACCGTACAGATTAATTGTGCAGCTAACAGAGCGAACTGAAAATGTTGTAATAAACAAGCTCACCGTGGGAAAAATTCTGTCACAGAATAATGAATACAAGGAAAATATCCTCAACCTTAAATCGATGGGAAGAAACAAAGTGCTTGTAATCGTAAAAAATGCATATACAGCAAACCACATGCAAGCTAACCAAGAAATTTGGAAACAAAAGTACAAAGCGTATATCCCGAAGCATTTTCTCACTGTTTCTGGCGTTATAACCAGCGTACCAGTAGAGATGTCATCAGAAGAAATTATGGATAACATAACCTGTACTGTACCCATCCTAAGCGTAACTCGACTTCATAAGTTCGAGAACGAGCAAAAAATCCCTACGACACGGATTGGGGTGACTTTCCGTAGCAATCAGCTGCCCACGGAAGTCCGCATGTTCTGCTGCACAAACAAAGTTGAACCTTTTGTCAGTAAAGTCATCTTCTGCCAAAAATGCTTGCGATACAACCATCGCACAAATAACTGTCGTTCTCAACAAAGATGTGACACATGCGGTAATAAGCACGACGAGGAAGGATATAAACAATGCAACAGACCAGAATGGTGTGTACACTGCAGAAAAGAAGGACACAAGTCGGGCGTTATAGAATGCCCCGAACGAACACGGCAAAACAATCTTAAAATCATCCTGTCAAAAAGCAACCTAACGTCTCTGGAGGCGCAGGAGCAGTACCCAATATACACCCAAAACAGTTTCAACCTACTTGGAAATATCGAAGATTACCCAACGCTAATGAGCTCATATGCTAAAACATCGGAGAATATGATTCCCACCAACCGTCACAAACCAAGAGAGCAGACGAAACAAAATCCAAAACGTTCCTCTGAAGAAACATCAAACACAATCAACATTAATCATACCGAGTTGCGTAGCGACAAGAAACGCAAAACAGGAAGCGGACAGGTAACAAACGGAAGAGCGCTTTTCAACCCATACAAGACGAATGACGCAGAGAAGCTACAGTGGAAACTAGGGCAAATGAGCAGAGTAAAACCAAGAAACAACCCAGATGTACCGGATAGCAAGATATGGAACATGGATTGCACCAGCGACGAAGAGGATAACAGCACCTTCAGTCTAACGGGCTACAAAGAAGCAGAACTATCACAGGCAAACCAGTCGGCAAAGAGCGACGGGATGCAAAGATTTAATTACTCCAAAACGAACGAAAAGAATGTCATGTAAAATTCTACAATGCAATATTCAAAGTATAGAGAAAAACAAATCAGAGTTAGCGAGAGTTATGATAACAGAAGAGTACTCCATAGGATTAATATCTGAAAGTTGGACGAAAAAAGAATTCGAAGGTAAAAAATACAAAATTCCTTATTACAATAACTATTTTTCTTCAAGAAGTGACGGTTATGGAGGAGCGATGATAGTCGTTCATCAGTCGTTATACAACAGACCCATCGAAATCGATTCCACGGACGATATACAATGCGTGGGGCGATATATATACGAAATAGAGCTGGCAATATTTTCGGTATACATAGCACCAAATACGAGGCTAAACGATCTCAAAATTTTTCTAACAAATCTAGCAACAACAATGTCAAAGTTTAGAAAAGTACTAATAGGAGGTGACATGAACTCGCACCACAGACTGTGGGATTCTCACCACTCGGACGCAAAAGGTAGCTTACTTTTCGATTTTATGAACGAGGAAAATATAATATTAATGAATACAAGAGAGCCTACGTACATCCCAGCAGAGATTAATAAGAAGCCATCCACAATCGATTTAGTTTTTGTAACACCTCAAGTTTTCCGGTGCTCGCAGATGGAAATTTTACAATACGGAATCGGTAGTAGACATCTAGTTATTCATGTGAACATTTCGGATAGTAAAACACTCACAAAGAGAACCTTCGTCAATCGGAAACATGTAAAGGAAAGCATAGCAAACCTGGACGCTACGCGAGTAAACAGCATATCTACTCTACAGCAGGAAATGAAAAAAATTGTAAAGAAAGCAAGGCAAAAAAACCGTTTTGTACCAAAGTTCTGGTGGTCAACCGAAGTGGAAGAAGCATGGAGGAATAAAAATGAAGCTAGAGCGAAATTCAATCGTTCCGGCACAATAGAAGATTTATTAAACATGAAAAGATTGGAGAGTATATTCACGAGGTACAAAAACAAAACAATGAAAGAAAAACTCCATGAATACGTCAACGAATTCAACCCCAAAACGAGTAGTAAAGAGCTATGGTGGAAAATTAACGGACTAACGGGAAAGAAGAAAAACAGAAATCATGCCACGTTCGTGCATCAATCCGTAGAAGCAGCCAACCAATTCCTAAATGCTAACTTCCCGTTCGGAGACCGTTACAATCAATATAGACGTAACGTTGTAAATTACGACATATTAAATGTTGAGAACTGGCACGATATCTTAAGCAAAAAAAAGAAAAAATCAGCAGCTGGCCCTGACGGAATAGATTACGAAACGTTGAAATGTTTAAAACCAGAAATTAGGAACATGCTAATCCAGGAATTAAATCGAATGTGGCGGAACGGGAAAATTGAAGACAATGTTAATAAAATCAAAGTCATCGCGATACCTAAACCAGGAAAGGATCCTGATATAATGGAAAATCTACGGCCGATCTCATTACTAAACTGTATAGTGAAGATTATCAATTCAGCAGTATTAGCAGAGATCAATCGGTTTATCGAATATAACGCAATCATTCCGGATACCTCCTTTGGATTCAGAAAACACACCTCGACTATAACGTGCTTAAACTATGCAGTTAATAAAATAAACGCAAGTCGAAGAGAAGGCAAAACTGCAGGAGCTATCTTCATAGATCTAAGAGGTGCCTACAATAATGTAAAATCAGAGACTCTAGAACAAATTCTATACAAAGGACGCCTCCCGAACGAGCTGATAAACTGGATAATCCACTTTCTTCGTAACCGAACCATACAAATACAAATAGGATCACAAGCAGTAGAAAGAAGCATTAGCGATGGTCTGCCTCAAGGCGACGTGATGTCACCAACTTTATTTAACATCTACACTTCAGAACTACACGATATCAAAGTAAACGGTGTAATCCTGGTTCAATACGCGGACGACTTCGTGGTGATTGTCGAGGGAAAAGATGAAGATGAGGTACAGCTCCGATCTCAGGAATATCTGAATATGTTCAAGGACAAGGCGGAACGGCTCAATCTTAAAATAAATGAAGACAAAACGAAAGTCATGCTATTTAAAAGGAACAACAAGATACTTGATGTTCAACTAGGAGGTATCGCCTTAGAATCAGTAAATACACATAAGTTCATTGGGATAACTCTGGATCGTACGTTAACATTCGGGGCTCATATTAGAGAAATTGAAAGAAAAGTAACAGGACGGCTCAATATGCTAAAAATGATAAGCAATATCAGGGGCGGAGGACACCCGCAAACTTTGGGATTAGTATACAACGGAATTGTAAGAAGCTATCTGGAATATGGGGCTTCCATATATGCTAATTCTTCGAAAAGCAACCTAGATAAGCTAACAATAAAAACCAACACATGTCTAAGAAAGATCACCGGCTGCTCGAAAACAACACCGATGAACACCTTATATGCCATAGCGAGCCAACCTCCTCTACATTTCCGCCGAAAGCTTATAATAGCCAAAGAAATAATAAATCACGCGCAGTTCCAATCTCCGGTATGGACGCAGGTCCAAAAGCTCACACAAGCAAACAACAGTACATTGGCAAAACTAACCTTCCTAGAAAAAGTTTTCATTACGTATAACGAGACCTTTGATAGCATTGCAAAGATGAGAGCGGTACAACCGAACACACAAAACAGCCTTGAAGTTGAAACAGAATTGAATGAAAATACGTGGACGAAAAAGTGCACGTCAACCAAAACTTTAAAGCAACTCACGTTAGGTAAGCTGCACGGCCATTACAAGAACCATCGGAAGATCTACACAGATGCTTCAAAGAGCAACGAATTCTGCGCAATTGGAATGTTCGACGAAAGTAATAATTTCAAACTCAGCCTTAGATTAGAAAACAACGTATGTACGATGTCTGCTGAGATAGAAGCAATATTCGTAGCGATACAATATCTAGAACGGAATCACATTGAAAAAGCAGTAATCCTTACTGACTCGAAGTCAGGTTGCGAATATATAAAAAATCAGATACATGCAAGAGAAAGGGATGAAATCACCCATTTCATCATCAAAACAGCAGAACAATTACATACCTGCATTCAATGGATTCCAGGACATGTGGGAATCGATGGCAACGAAAAAGCGGACAGTCTGGCGAAGGCTGGACTACAATCGGATTATGTAGCCAGAAACAAGATACTGCATCATGACGCATACAACATGATAAAAGACGACGTCACAGCCGATATTCAGAAGTGGTATGTTAACTATACCCAAGAACAGGGTAAAGGAAGAAAATTCTTCAAAATACAAACCGGAATCAACCCGAAACCATGGTTTTACAACTTAGAGCTCAGCAATACCGAAACAAGAACCCTAAACAGACTTCTAGCCGGCCATGACTATTCACCCTTTTGGCTTAACAAAATGGGAATCCAAGAGGAAATGTACTGCGAAATCTGTGAATGCTTAAACACATCAGAACATATAATTTTCAAGTGCGCGAAATTCCTCGCACAAAGGAACAAACACAACCTTGCACAATTTCACACAATCCAAGAAGCTTACCACGACAAAAACACCGAAACTCTCAGACGAATCTGTAGGTTCCTTAAAGAAATCAACGTAAACATATAGAGAAACATGTCAACTTTATAGCTAATCATAAGCAAAACAAAAACCAACTGATATCTATAAAAAAAACAACTGGCGTTATAGCAAATATGCTGTGCCATTTACCAGTGGGCACATACTGACAGATAAAACCGTCAAAGCCCACGCAGAGAAGAAGAAGAAGAAGAAGAAATGTATACCAGTTTTAAATTTGACAGTAGAACTGGTCGAATAAATAAAACTAAAACGGATTGCTGGGGATACGTTTGTCTCATTTACATTATAGACCACCCATATGAATCTTGCAGCTGCTGAATTTGCTCTAATATGATTTCCAAATGGATTCTAAATCGGACGCAACAACCGATCCGAGTCAACCCACTTAGAAAAAAACGTTCAACGGTGGTCCTTCATTGGTCCAATACGTTGGATCATTGGTCCTGTAACGCATCAGAAGAATTTTCTTACCAGGTAAAGCAGGAAACCTAAATAAATAAAAGATAAAGCACCGATCGAGTAGGCCAGACATTCTGGCGCAGATAACGTTTTGAGCGTAGGGAAAGGACCGATCGAATAGGCCAGCCATTCCGGCGCAGATAACGTTTTGAGCATAGGTTATATCAGCAAGAGGTGCAATAAAAGTTGGATTCATTCCTTCTCATTTTATCATACGCGATTAGTAGAATTTGTTATTAGATATGTAAGCTGAAAACTTGTATAAAAACCCAAGAAAATTGAATAAAGTCAAGCATTCCTTGGAAGAGTGTTCTCGTAGTCACTACTTCGAAAATCCCTTCTTGGCAATCTGACGATAGTTCTTCAGTTTTGAAGATTTCTAACGTTCGTTGCAATAATCAATTGATTTGCGCACGGAGTTCAGGAATTATTCATCCTCGTTGATCCTCTCGCTCAGATAGTTCTAGAACGTGTTTTTTCCAAGCTTCCGTTCTATACTCACTCCTTAGTGGAGTTTGTACGAAGGCAGCGGGTTTAACCGTTCAAAGAAGTTTCTACCGTGACTTGACAGACTTCCAATTTGCTTCAAGTTAAAAGTGTCCCATCTTAACTCAGTAGGGTCGTTTCCTTCGCACGACCGAGTTCAAGATTGGATACAAAATTTACATTTGGTGTCCTCCAGAGAGGAACGACTCAACGGTTTACTCCTTAGAGAGAAGGAGTAAAAGTAATGTGCGTGCTCATCGCCATAAGAGTGAGCAAAACAAAACAAAAAAAAAAAAGTAAACATTAAAGTTCAAGTGTTTCGAACCAACCAGAGAGTTGTGTCTCATCAGGTTTACTTCCTAAATAAAAGGAGTAAAAAACAAAAGTGCGTGCTCATCGCCATAAGAGCTTGAGCAAAACAAAATAAAAAGAATTTAGTGGTGTTAGTGAGCCACAGGAAGTCCTCGTTTAAGGATAACGAGATAAGGAATCACGTGTTGAAGTGATTCAAAAGTGCATGTTCCTCGTGTAAAGAGTGAACGAAATAAAAGAATCACGTGTAGGCGTGATTCTAAAAAGTAATAATAAAAAAAACGTGCTGCTTATAATATAAGAGTGAGTGAAATCGAAAACAAGGTTTCAAAAAATAGCACGCACCTCGCAATAAGAGCGAGAGGGATAAAGAATCAGAAGAGTAATTCTGAAAGTGCGTGCTCCTCGCCATAAGAAGGAGCGAAAAGTGATTCAAAAAGTGCATGTTCCTCGTGTAAAGAGAGAACGAAATAAACAAATCACGTGTTGTAGTGATTTTAAAAGGTACGCGCTGCTGACAAAAATAGAGTGTGTGAAATCAAAACAAAGTTTCAAAAGGTGCACGCTCCTCGCAATAAGAGTGAGCGGGATAAAGAACCAGAAAAGTGATTTTGAAAGTGCGTGCTCCATTAGAGGGAGCGGAACCAAGTGATTCTAAAAGTGCCAAGTGTTGCTAGAAAGAACCAAGTGATCAATTAGGAGAGTCAAGTGACTCAAAAAAGCTTGCAATGATAAAATTTGTACAAAATACCACAGGAAACTGCCGTTTGTGTTTCGATCCCGATCATAAGGATGATATGGTCAAGTGCGACGAGTGCGACCGGTGGTTCCACCTCGGTTGTGTTCAATTAACAGTCGCACCAACCAAAGAAGAAAGATGGCTCTGTACAAAATGCGTACATCAGCAGAAGGAACTGCATTCATTAAAAAGGGACAATGAAGCCAAAAATGAGCAAATTAAACAATTAACAAGTAACATTGAACCTAAAATTAAACCAGAAATGCGGATAAATCCAGATAATGACTGGACAATATATTTGAAGCGGCAGGCATTGGTTACTTTACCAAAGTTCTACGGTGCACCAAGGGAGTGGCCGAATTTTAAAAAGGTGTTCGATGAGACATCTTCGGAAGGAAGATTTACAAACTTGGAAAATTTAATGCGCTTGGAACACTCATTAAAAGGAAACGCGTATAGAAGCGTCCGACCATTAATGCTACACCAAGAAAACGTTCCAAAGATTCTAGAAAGGCTAGAAGAGCGTTTCGGTAACCAGGATTTGGTGCATGAGAAACTCTTATGTGAGTTCACAAAAATAAAGAAAGATAACAATAAAGTGTTTTCGGACCTGTCACACGCCCAAAACAACTTTGAGAAAAATAATAAATTCGACTGCACTGCGCGATTCGTATTTGACGGTTTTGGTCTTAACAATGTGGTTAATACACCGGAGCCACAAGAGAAAAAAGAGTCACAAGAGTTACCAGAAGAAACCATTAAACTTAAAAATGGCAGATATGAAGAATTATGGAAATATAAAAATGTTTCTCCAACGGATCAGGAGTTTGGTAATAACGCGATGTTAAAACATACGCTTGATGAAAACAACAAAAGAATCAACGAGGTCGAAAAACGATCTAATAAAGATGAAGCTTGTAACAACGATGAGCAAAAGTACGAGACATACAATTCGTGTGAATTTCCTATTAGTGCCCCTGAACGAGATGGCAACATTGCAAAGAAACTAGTTAACAAAATCAACGTCAATGACAATTCGCCCATGATTAGTCACAGAGAAGTTAGTAGTGTAGATCATAATACAAAGTTAAACGATCCAAAAATAATGAGTTGGGATCTTTTCGCATACGGTCACGTTAGAGACAACATTGACGGCAACGATTTGAACGAAAATTTACCAGAGTTAGTATCTAACATAATACAACTATCCCAAGCGGAAAATAAAGAAATTAAATTGCCTTCGCATGCAACATATGCTAACAACGAAGATTCTGGAAAAATTTATGGATCTATGATAGGAGCTAGTATGATTAGTAATAGAGAACATCTGAGCTCAACTTCATCCTTGGATAACGAAACAATCCAAGTGAAAAAATGCATTCTTACGTTATCTTCGTATCAAACAATTTCAGTTGAGGTACCAAATGATAACGATAGTTTAGTTGGTTTTGAAAACAAAGATTTTCATGTCATTTGTAAAAATACAATGAACAACGTTGGCTTCAAATATCGTACATTGGAATACGATAATAAATTTAAAACTGCAAAATCAAGTTGGGATGAATGCATCCACCAAATCTTCGGAATATTACCAGATAGAAGACTGATCTATATCCACGCAAGGCCTTATCAAGAATTTAAGGCACCATACAAAATAACCGTTCTTGTTGGTGATAACGGAATTCCGGCAACAACAGCTACAACGCATATGTTTGTATTCATTTTGGGCGCTTACGACAATAATGCTATCTTTGTGATTCAGCTATATAAATTCCAACACGAGGAAATTATTTACCAAGAAATGGGAAATGTTGTCACTTTGGCAAGTAAAGCAGAAGTCAATGATGTTGGCTTACAGACTAAACAGGTGTTAAATAGAATAACAATACGAAATATCCTCAATCGGGAGGATAAGTTTAGCTACGATTTCGAGCAAGTTCAAATAAGCAAACGACCGGCGACAAAGGTAACAGTATTAAACATACGGAAAGAAAATAACCAAGAAAATATTCCATCAAAAGACAAAAATACCATGTTCGTTGGAATACATCAAGATAACAGTGAGCGTATAAATACAAAACGCAAGGTTATCAATTATCAATCAAATCCAATCAACAAAGTGCGAAAAATTAATCCTTGTACATGGTATAGTAATATGTTGTCTGCAAACACCACGAATGTCAAGGTGCAAGCAGATTACACTAAAGACAATGAATCGAGACGTAAGATCAGTTGGAACACAAATGTCATAAAACCGTTAAGTTTAATACAAATAGGAATAATGGCAATATTGTTCCTGGCATGTAGTGTTATGGGCACAGCATCACATGGATTAATTGCCTATGACTGTGCGAACATCGACGTTAATATGACTACATATTCTCTAATGGATGTAGCATCTTGTTTGCCCACAACTAATAACCTTACAACAACTGAACTTCGAATACAAATGCTGCAAAGAGTATCAAAAATTGAAACAAAGGTGTTTCAATGCAAGGTGATTATAAAGAGATCTATTCGACATTGTGGGATGCATTCCCACACTTCTGATTATCAACATGGATTTGCTTACATAGTGAAGGAATTCACTTCTGAAGAATGCAGAAAGGCTCATATCAGTGGTACCGTGACATTAGCCGATAACGTATTAATCCAAGAGCTGCAATTAAACAGTACAACTAGAGGAGAAGAATTGATAATAGGAAGAGTATTTGGAAGCTCTTGTGATGGAGGAATTTACAGAACCAAATTCTATACATGGACAGGAGCTCTAGTTTACTATGAATATGCTATTTCACTTTATGACTATACGGCAACAGTGGATGTTGAGAGTAATCAAATTTTGCTAAAAGGTGGTCTAACTTGTTCTTTTGCTCACGGACGATGCTTGGACGCTGAGGAAGGATATCTAACATGGGATGTTGATATGAATCGACGATGTGAAGTAATATTCGAAGGATTGGTTAATAAAACAAAAAATAATCAAATTAAATCCATGGGAGAAGTTATAGTATACAGCACAATATCGGAAAAACATTTATTCTCGATTAAAACTAAAGAGAAAACACAGATATGTGGACATATAGGTTTCAAGACTGATCATCCAAGGATATTGATTATGGAGCTATCAGATATTAGGTCTCCATTCGTTAGAAAACCTACATCGGCAGCTAATAACGATTTGTTCACATACTTCAATTCAAAAATAACCTTCGTGGAAAATTACATTGGCCAAAAGTTGGATGACGTCTACAATTCAGTAATGACCGAAATGTGCAAGTTGGATAAGGCACTTATGGAAACCAAACTAACGTTAGCAAGAATCAATCCAACAGAGTTTGTTTCCAGTATTATTAAGAGATCAGGATACACTGCTGTTGTAGCTGGTGAAGTGCTGCACGTTATTGAATGCAAACCAGTGTATGTGACTCCACGATTAGAATCTCGATGCTTTCAAGAGATTCCAGTTGATTACAACAATAAATCAATGTTTTTGGCACCAGTTACACGCATACTTCAAAACCGTGGAATTGAAATAGATTGTACACCATTACTACCAGCAAAGTTTATGTTCGGTGGAAAGTGGTACACAGCTGACGGACGATTACGAGAAACAGTACCACCAGAAAAATTAACTTCGGATATCGTTACAACTTGGTCTTATACACCACTACCAAATCTGATGCAAAGTGGTGTTTACGACGCTGATAGTCTTCAAAAAATGCGAAATATGATTTACGAGCAAGGCGATCGCAGAGTAGCAACAAATGTTTTACATAAGGTATTGCTGGGACAACAACCGAATGAACAAGGCTTCAATTTCGGAGCACTAGTTTCCGGAGATATAATCGACAGTGCAATAACAAGATATTGGATGAAAATCATGTCTTGGTCTACTTGGCTTGGAAACATCACTTCAACTGCAATTGGATTATACATGATTGGTCGATTAGTAAAATTCGTCATCGACACAATCGTGCATGGAAGAATCATATACGATATATATGGATTCGGATGGCAACTACTAGCATCTTTTTGGGACTCGCTAACTACATTGATATCGCATCGTAATGCAGTACGACAAATGAGGGTCATCTCTGTTGACCCAAAAGATGGAGCATCTACCAACAATACTACAAGAGACATCCAGGAGACAGCAATACTCGTCGAAGAATCAGCTACACCGGTTACTTCTGGACGTATATATCCGAGACTATAAGTTTGAAATAAGTGATCAGTTTAGAAAATATAGCACTAAAATTTTGAAATTAAATTCTTTAAAACAATTATGTAATAAAATTCTTAGAAAGGTAAATCGAGTAGGTAGATTTACGGAAGGGGTAATGTAACGCATCAGAAGAATTTTCTTACCAGGTAAAGCAGGAAACCTAAATAAATAAAAGATAAAGCACCGATCGAGTAGGCCAGACATTCTGGCGCAGATAACGTTTTGAGCGTAGGGAAAGGACCGATCGAATAGGCCAGCCATTCCGGCGCAGATAACGTTTTGAGCATAGGTTATATCAGCAAGAGGTGCAATAAAAGTTGGATTCATTCCTTCTCATTTTATCATACGCGATTAGTAGAATTTGTTATTAGATATGTAAGCTGAAAACTTGTATAAAAACCCAAGAAAATTGAATAAAGTCAAGCATTCCTTGGAAGAGTGTTCTCGTAGTCACTACACACTTAAAATTTCTTGCTGAATCTCGGCAAAAAAATGCCGAGATTTGCACAGCCGAGTGCTCGGTAATCGTCTCGGCAAAATGTATAATCACTGAGAATCTCGGCAATCCAAAATTTGTCAACTGTCAATTATTGCCGAGCTTGTCAGCAGAAGTTTTGCTGTCAGCTCGGCAAAAGTTATCAGGAAGGAATCATGAATTGCCGAGTCATCAGTAATCGAAAAAAGGAAAGATATTTTGTTATTTTTGTATGAAATTAATATCAGCAAAAGCTAATGTTGGTGAAAGGAATATTTTATTGATGTTCATTTCAATTCAGCAAACCACAAAAGCGCAAACACCAAACGAAAACATCACGGCTAAAGACAATTGTTTCTAGTGCTCCTCACCTCACCTGTAAATAAGCGGATATAAATATATATGCAAATTAGATAGTTTTCGATTTTACTTATCTTTTAATAAAATATACAAATCTTCTTCCTTCATCCAGTTTAGATGTCTTCCAGTTCCATGAGGAATGGCGACGTGATGCTTGGAAAATCTAAAGGAAACATTAAATGACAAGTGTCCAACCGAGTTTCAGTAAAAGCTAAGTCGCTATTCGAAATCTCGGTAAACGGTTTTGCTGATCTCGGTATATTTGTTGTTTACTGACACGTTCAGTATAATATTTTGCCAAACTTCAGCAAAAGAACTCGCTTTACCGAGATATCAGCATAGAACTTTAACGATTTTCGGAAAGGAGCATGTTAATTACTGAATAGTCAGTAAAATTAAGTGTTGCCGATATAATTCGGCATTTCATTATGCCGAGCTCGAGAATCGGTTTTAAGTGTGTACTTCGAAAATCCCTTCTTGGCAATCTGACGATAGTTCTTCAGTTTTGAAGATTTCTAACGTTCGTTGCAATAATCAATTGATTTGCGCACGGAGTTCAGGAATTATTCATCCTCGTTGATCCTCTCGCTCAGATAGTTCTAGAACGTGTTTTTTCCAAGCTTCCGTTCTATACTCACTCCTTAGTGGAGTTTGTACGAAGGCAGCGGGTTTAACCGTTCAAAGAAGTTTCTACCGTGACTTGACAGACTTCCAATTTGCTTCAAGTTAAAAGTGTCCCATCTTAACTCAGTAGGGTCGTTTCCTTCGCACGACCGAGTTCAAGATTGGATACAAAATTTACAGGTCCAATGAAAGTCCAATCAATCGTTCAACGGGAGGCCAACACGGGACCTTCGTTTGCCGATTTTGAAACAGACCGTTGAACCGAATGCCATTTTTTTGGTTCAACAAACCCGGCAGACAGAGGTCCATTGTTGAGCCATTTTTAACATGAGGAGTTGGAGCCCCGTTGGACTAGTTTTACTTCAGAATTTCTGAAGTTTTTTCCACTTATTTGTTTAAACTAACAATACATACCTGCACAATTCTTCTACTTCACGTAGAATAACAACAAATTTTCTTTCTATGGAACGGTAACACTTAATTTTCACACTATTTTTGCAAGAGAAAAAACTACAACAAACCGTTCCAGCAAATTGCACGAATATTTCGTGCAATATATCGTTCAACAAGCGCTCAAAAATCGACTAAATTGAACGGC
The DNA here is from genome assembly GCF_030247185.1 of Malaya genurostris. Lineage (NCBI taxonomy): Eukaryota > Metazoa > Arthropoda > Insecta > Diptera > Culicidae > Malaya > Malaya genurostris. The sequence goes on from NC_080571.1 coordinate 276,042,516, forward strand.
CTGCTGATAGGGAGCTTTAGCTCAACAGACGTCAAACGTACAACAAGATATTACCGATTTCGCACTGGGAAATTCCAGACAAGTTGTGTTTATTTCTTACAGGGTGCCGTTAGTAACGTCTGATGCTTTTGACGTCTCTTTTACGCCATCAGACCAGGGTTGCCACATATACAGATTAATCTGCATTTTACAGATTTTTCAGATAAATTTGTGACCAAGATTCTGTATATGCAGATTACAGACTTTTGGCAAAAAATACAGATTTGTACAGATTTTTGATAGTGTGGATTAAAAATTGCTTATGCTTTCAAAAATTGCTTCTGATGAGATGAAAAGATGACTATAACGTAAGGTAGTAAAGAAGAAAGATTACCAATTGATCAATCAGATTAAGTTTCACTTTCAGATTGGATTTTGAAAGTTTTTCGTCAAATCATTATTTCGAAAGGCTCCAACGCAAAAACAACTTCCAGCGTTTTTTCAACTACAAAATCATAAAATTCAGACTAAGAAAAGTTTTGGTTTCTTTAAATTTGGGTTCTAAAGACTTTTTCATTCCGTTGTGCTTCGATTTCTTGACACTTCTATATACAGATTTTCAATACAGGTTTTTGAGCTCCCGATACAGATTTACAGATTTTTCTTCTGAAAAATGCAGATTTAAATGTGGCATCCCTGCATCAGACAACAAATTTTAATCAGATGTTGGAGATTTGTTATTAGTAGTTCGTCTGCCTTTGCATAGGGCGCTTACTGTGACATATTCTTTTGCAAGTTACAATACCTTTATGCGTCATCGTTTTTTGCAACGGGACATTAGATCAATACACAGAATAAGGAGCGGATTTAGTTTAATGGTCATTATGTTTATCAGTAATCATGAACCAATGAGTGTTGAAAAGTTAGCGTGAAAATTTTTGTTGTCTTGATTGTCGAATCGGAACATCGAAACTCCCGGAAGAAATCAGGAGGCGTAGCGCTAGAGGTATGTAAACAGAATGTGAGACTTGATTGGAAATTATACCATCAAGCGATAAGAATCCTTGCCACAGTCATTGATCGTCGTCTAAAATGGATCATCCCATCAGAGCTCCCATTAATCAGGTTGCTTTGTTGTTTCGTGTTTTTCTTTCATTTCGCCTTCTGCTACCAGTTCAAAGCAGATTTATGCTGTTTATACTATTTTGGTTCAACTACATTCAATATTTCGGTTATGTTTTATCATAATATGTATCATGATTGCACTGGCATCTATAATCTGGACATGTTTTTCTATTTGTGTCGTATTTCTCTAAAAGACTGAAACTGTGCTGCTCTTGTATGATGTCAAATTACTTGTTTGCTCATCAAACCATAAAATGGAGCGACGTCACCGTTGTAGGCGTACCACTTCCTTACAAACATATAACAATATCTGTACATATACAATCAGCTGTTTGATCTACATACATACATACAACTGTAGCTATGAAACGCTTCACATCTTTGAATTTTAGCTCGAATTGATCTGCAACTGCATCCACTGATTGTGACGTCGGAATATGATAGCATCTAACAACACACGCAGTACCAATAATGATCCGGTTGAATCATCCGAATCCGCCCCTATAACGGGAACTGGCAATGGAAGCTCTTCTCGTATAATTCGTCAGTTCGGTACCCTGTTCCAGCAGGGTACAGCAACGCGAACAGATCCTGCCGGATATGTGGAGTTTGGAAGTATTTCCGATCCAGAGGCTAATACTGGACGAACGCTGGGAACATTTGCCGGTGTGTTCTGTCCAGTAGCATTGTCGATGTTTAGTGCATTGGTGTTCATTCGTGTTGGTGAGTACATAGACTATCTTGTTGTTTTGACTAGTAGTTCACTGACGGTTTCATATGTGCAGGTTTTATTGTTGGCAATGCCGGTCTCTACGTTACCTTGCTGCAATTTTTGATTGCTTATGCGATCTTGCTGTTCACTGTTTCTTCGGTATGCGCCATATCAACAAACGGTGCGGTGGAAGGCGGAGGAGTTTACTGTAAGCATGCATTTGATAATAGGTTTTGTTTTGTTGGATGAATAGTTTTTTTTCTTTTTTAGTCATGATCAGTCGAACGCTGGGACCTGAATTTGGAGGTTCAATTGGAACGTTGTTTTTCCTAGCGAATGTTGTCGGTTGCGGGTTAGCAATATCGGGTTGTGCCGAAGGCATTATACAGAATTTTGGGCCTACCGAAGGTCACGATGGGGGATCCATTCCCGATGGTCGCTGGTGGCGCTTTTTATACTGCAGTACAATTAATACGCTGATGTTGCTCGTGGTGCTTATCGGGGCTGAAATGTTTGCCAAAACATCGATGATGATTCTAGGAGTTGTCGTTATTTGCTTGTTTTCTACGTATGTGAGCTTTCTATCGAAAGGACTGCTACAGGTTCCGATCCCAGATGAAAATCGTTTGGTGCAAAATGATACTAACAAAGTGTTTGGGAGTTATAGCGGAATGAGTCTAACTACGCTACAGGAAAATCTGTACAGCCACTATGGACGAGATTACACTTCTGACGGAAATGAGGTTAATTTTGCGGTTGTTTTTGGCGTACTGTTTTCTGGTGTAACCGGAATAATGGCTGGTGCCAACATGTCTGGCGAATTGAAGAACCCATCCAGAAGCATTCCATCCGGAACACTTTCAGCCGTTCTTTTTACGTTCCTGTGTTACATTGCATTGTCCGTATTTATGGCTGCGACAACGTCTACGTTTTTGTTGCAGAATAACTTTCTGTTCCTAGGACCTGTTAACCTGTGGCCTACATTTGTAACGATTGGGATTCTAACGGCAACTTTTTCGACAGGTCTAAGTAATCTGATTGGTTCCAGTCGAGTGCTAGAAGCTTTGGCAAAAGACAAAGTATTTGGATCGTTGTTGAACTTTGTTGTGAAAGGTACTTACAAGAGTAATCCAATAGCAGCCGTTATCGGAAGCTGGGTATTAGTGGAAGCCATACTACTGATTGGTTCGCTGAACACGATTGCTCAAATCAATTCAGTGTTGTTCATGCTCGCATATCTAGCTACTAACTTGGCATGTCTGGGAATCGAAATAACAGGAGCACCCAACTTCCGACCAACCTACAAATATTTCACCTGGCACACCGCATTCTTTGGCCTGATCGGAACCGCTGTCATGATGTTTGTCATCAATTCAATATATGCGCTATCCAGTATCATTTTGTGTCTATTGTTGGTGATTGCATTGCATCTGTTTTCACCTGCATCGCAAGGAGCGCAATGGGGATCAATATCGCAAGCTCTAATGTTCCACCAAGTGCGGAAATATCTACTCATGCTGGATTCCCGCAAGGATCATGTAAAGTTCTGGCGTCCGCAGATGCTTTTACTTGTGTCCAGTCCACGGTCATGCTGTCCGCTGATTCATTTCGTGAACGATATGAAAAAAGGTGGACTCTACGTGATTGGTCACGTAAAAGTGGGAGAGTTTTCTGAGAACGAATCTACGAATGATCCTACCATCGAAGAGTACACGCAGTGGCTTTCGTTGATTGATCATATGAAGGTGAAAGCGTTTGTGGAATTGACACTTTCGAGAAGTGTGCGTGAAGGTATTCAGCACCTTATTCGCATTTCCGGAATGGGCGCTATGAAACCGAATACGATCATTCTGGGATTCTACGATGAGGAAATGTCGAAGGACTTTTTTGAACAGTAAGTAACAGTAGAATTTCGTACGATGGAGAATTTAAACCGCTTGTGCCAATTTCAGTGAAAACTCTCCTTATAAGACGGGTGAATTCGATGGGAATGGCATTAAACTGTTCCCCTACCGACGCAACGGCGAACACAAAGCTTTGCAACCGACGGACTACGTGCAGATAATAGATGACGTACTACGAATGAAGAAAAATATTTGTCTCTGTCGGCACTTTCATCGGTTGGACAAGCAACTGATCGCTAGAAGTAACCACATTCGATACATCGATGTATGGCCGGTTAACATTTTCGAACCGAAAAATGAGGACCCTTTCGACGTGGTTTCGCTATTCATGATGCAGCTTGCGTGTATTATTAACATGTTGCCGGTGTGGAAAACTCTCGAGCTGAGGGTTTTCCTATGCGACTCGGAAACACCAGCAGAATCAGGGTATGTTACGCTTATGTGTCTTGTTAGAGCAATTTATTTCATATGAATTCTTTACTGTCGTTCTAATTCACGCAAAAATAATAGAAATTTCCAAATCGATAGTGCATCGTTTGAGCGGCCCGCCGAGCACAGGCTGAGTCAACTGCTGAAGTCTCTCAGAATATCCGCTTCGATACATCAGGTGAGTTTTTTCGTTTAGTTTTCAGTAGCCGGCGATTGTCTGTAGCATGTCGATGATAAGTCCGGTCCAGTCAATTGTGTAGAGGGGTAGATTTTTATTTTTTTATCTTTGAGAAAACATACATTTTGTTTCCGTTGAGAAAACACGATGTCTTCTTCTTCTTTTCTGGTTGGCGTCACCTCACTTGAGATGACGCCGAATTGATGGCACAGCAACTAAGGCTATATTGCCAGTTAATTTTCGTTTATAGTCCAACGGACTTTATTTTCACTTGACTTCAAGCGAAAATCTCGCTGTGTGGCTGCGTCGAATCGTCAAAGTACGGCTGAAAATCCTTTCTTTCTAGCAGCCCTTAAGCGACCCTTACACGAGACAATATTATTGTCAATACAAGGAGTATTGACAATACTTTTGATCGTGTAATGGAAACTTCATTGGATTGACGAAAATATTGTTAAAAAAATCAAAACTGCTCATCAATCCAACAATACTTTCTCTCCAGAGAGAAACTGTTAAATATGTGCAATAATCTCTTCTCTCTATATTTTAATATTCATTTGCAATATTTGAAGCTCCAAACGCTTGATTTTCTCGAAAAATGCGGACTCAAGTTACCAAATCAATTGGATTGACGGTATTGACAATACTTTGGATTGACAATAATATTGTCACGTGTAAGGGCGGCTTTACACGTGACAATATTATTGTCAATCCAAAGTATTGTCAATACCGTCAATCCAATTGACTTGGTAACTTGAGTCCGCATTTTTCTAGAAAATAAAGCGTTTAGAGCTTCAAATATTGCAAATGAATATTAAAATATAGAAAGAAGAGATTATTGCACATATTTAACAGTTTCTCTCTGGAGAGAAAGTATTGTTGGATTGATGAGCAGTTTTGATTTTTTTGACAATATTTTCGTCAATCCAATGAAGTTTCCATTACACGATCAAAAGTATTGTCAATACTCCTTGTATTGACAATAATATTGTCTCGTGTAAAGCGGCCCTTACACGTGACAATATTATTGTCAATACAAAGAGTATTGACAATACTTTTGATCGTGTAATGGAAACTTCATTGGATTGACGAAAATATTGTCAAAAAATCAAAACTGCTCATCAATCCGACAATACTTTCTCTCCAGAGAAGGAACTGTCAAATATGTGGAATGAACTTTTCTCTCAATGTTTCAATGTTCAGTTGCAATATTTGAAGCTTCAAACGCTTGATTTGTTCGAAAAATGCGGACTCAAGTTACCAAGTCAATTGGATTGACGGTATTGACAATACTTTGGATTGACAATAATATTGTCACGTGTAAGGGCTGCTTAAGGGCTGCTTCTTGCGAAATACTCAAATTTTCTCCGGACTAACACGATGCAACGTGCTCACCCGTTGAGAGTTTCACCGGAAGTGAAAAGCGGCCCTCACACGAGACAATATTATTGTCAATACAAGGAGTTGACAATACTTTGGATTGACAATAATATTGTCACGTGTAAGGGCTGCTAAACACGATGTCGAATTGTCAAAATATCAAGTAGAGTAATCTTTTACGTCTGGCATGCTCTAAAATCTACGAAAAACGAGGTTATCAGTGAAATTTATTGAACTGAAAGTTCACTGAATTATAATAATAAAAATACTATAAAAATAAACTATTACATAAAATCATAAATAGTCCACTCTAAAAAGTTGGTCGTCTTTGACAGATATACATTTGTTGATGCTTTCAATAAACAATGAAATAATACTTGTCGCTGATTAATTTTTCTTGTGGCTCTAATGCTAATTAGTTTCAATACAACAGACAGCGAATGCGTTAAAACAACTGTCCAGTACTCTGGCAGAGATACTAGGTGAAATTTTGGGAGTTTGCGTACTAGAAACGCTCCTATGCGAGCTCAAAATTTGAACGTATGACGAGAAAAACCAAACAAAAACCCTACATTAATAGCAAAAGTCATTAAATTGTCGGGGAAGATGTTCGGTTGCCGGCACCCCACCGTAACTTTTGACAGAAAGTAACTTGGCGTCATTTCGACAAATGTCATGTGTGTGTAATAGCAACACCTTTTTGTGCCGAATACCAAAGCAAACAGACGCTTGTACTTTTTGCTGCACTTAAAACAAATTTTAATTGCGTAAAAATCAACACAAAAGCTTTTATGACCTTTTTTTATAGTATCATAAATTGAAAAGCATAAATCGGAAAGGTGAGTGGATTGAATATTTATAAGGTGCAATCGATCTATTTCGTGGTTTAATACCGGATGCTATCAAAATTTTCTCAACCAAAGTTTTTTTTTAGTAATTTTCAAGTGTCTACCGATTTTGGTTACCGGTACCCCAAGGTGTTCAGTTACCGGTACCCCATATTTTTCGACAAATCGCGAAAAATTGTCAGTGATATGCAGAGATGCCAAGGCTGCAACTTTGACTGTAAATTATCAAATTTCTTAGTTAACATGTGAACCTTTTTTCGTCTAAAGACTTTTTACAGACTTTTGAAACTTCGATTCGATTGCAGACATTCGTCAGAAATTACACTTTTGAAAGTTTTTGCTAGCTAAACTTATTGTATTACCTGGCATCTCGGGTGATATGCAACACGTGGACAATTTGACGGCTTCAATACATCCGTCATATAAGTAAAAACTTTGGTTCTCTAGTTCTGTTAGCCACGACGACTTCAAACAAATCGTCTAAGTCAAGGGAAATAAAATAAACCTTAATGCACTGCTTAAAGCCATTAAACGTTGCTTAGTGAATAAGAAGCCAGTACTTCGACTGCAGCAACGTATTCAATCCCGCGTAGCCGGTGTAAGACCGGCCTAATCAACACCAAAGGTGCTGAAAATAAATCAGACAAATCATGTACTGCAGGTTATTGTTACGTGTTAATACATGGATATTTCTGTGAATTTTTATTAATATATTTAATCATTATTTTGCAGTTGTTTAAGCACTCGTTTTAATCGATCCATTTTTCACAACTCGTAGATTTTCATATGCGTGTGAAAACTCGAAGAACCTCGAACACGTGAAACAAGAACGTGAACACCGTTCACCATGATTCGTATTTGGCTTGTATCCGACGATATAATATCAATAGCCCACATGTATGCAATTATATTTATAGTGCTTGCTAGCGTTGTTGGTTTCGATAATACACTGGGGTCTTTTTTTCACGCGGATTTGCTAAGTTACGCGAATTTCCCAAGTTACGTGGTTTTCATATTTTGTCCTAGAGACGTTGAGATCTGGTGTAATCTTTTAAGACATTTGGCATCAAAAATTTTTTTATTCCAATTCGCGATTTTTTTCTACGCGGATTTCCGAAGTTACGCGGTCTCTTTCTCTAAGTCTCGAAGTCGAATTTTTGAAAAAATTTCACTAGATCTCGACGTTCCATGCATTTCTAAGAAATTTGGCATAAATTTTTTTATTTAGTTTTGCGTTTTTTTACGCGGATTTCCGAAGTTACGCGTTTTTTTTTGCGCGACGTATCCCCCGCGTAAAAAGAGACCTCAGTGTTATCGTTTTACTGTAAATTTTTACTTGCATGCAATTATATTTTTTGCACTAAAAGCATCAAATCGTTTTACATTGCTTTTCGTGACGCTTGCTGTCTGGAAACAACCTTCCTCGGACGCCAGTCATGTGAGCAATAATTATGCTTATATTCATAGATTCGCAACCTTTCACAGTTCCACTTCAAAGCGATGCCAGATAGTTGTAGTGTCATTTCCATAGATTGCTATCTGTCTCGGAAGCTCTCGCGGTACAAAGCTTGTTTTCTCATCAAACAAAACTTGTTCCCGTAATTCTCCGTTGAATAATTCATATTTCCGTATAGAAAAATCGAATTTCCGTAGATTTTATCTTCGGATCTGTAGGTCCGTAGAAAATCTTCGGATCCGTAGATCAGCGTAGATTTCCGTAGATCTGACATCGCTGTTTCCAAACGATATTTCGCTTGCTCTTTCCAAACCATCATCTCTGTTAGAGAAAGTGTCTCAGGTTTTCAGCAGGTGAAGAAAGATATTAATCACTACTAGTTAAATTAAAATGTCAATCAATAATACTTTTGTAAATATGATTTTTCCATTCGAATTGATGCATAGAAATATTTGGACGTGAATACGTCTAACTATACTATGAGGTTCCTTTTCAAATTTCGCTCTATGGAAGAGTGGGTAGAACTTAATCGTGAATAACCCGAGTTGGTATAAAAGCGGCATAATTCTTTCTACATACCACCAGAAATGTGATCAACAATTTGTAGGTCAATTCTTAACAGTGTGAGGTAACCATAAATAACTCAACAATTGGAGTCGATGGACGTCGTGATGAGGATCTTCCACTAACAACAGCAAAAACAGACCTGCATGGTGTAAAGCTTCATTTGAGTTGGATTCTAGATCTGAGTTCTAAAAATGAATTTTGGAACTGAATTCAGAACCTGCATTCTAGTCCACATGACTTCTGGGTTTAATGTTTAGAATTTATACTCAAAATTCAGTCCAAGAATTTAGTTCCTGAATACAAGCTAAAACTTTAGGGTTTTTTGTAAAAAAATTAATTCGGCTCATAAGTGCTGAAACAATTTAAATTTAACTGTCTTCTCAGCCTAGCAGTACAATTCAAATTTATAACTAGGATTCTGGAACTAAATTTTTCGAATTGAATTCCTAATAGTTGGGGTTACATTTACATTTACATAGAGAAAGTGTGCGCAAAATTAAAAAAAAAATTGATGGAGTAGTTTTTGAATGACGATGGACACGGCCTTTCAAAACCTGCTATCGAGAAAAATGCGTTTAAAGTTTTTTGGCTATAGAATCGAAGGAAACAGTTTATTAGACTAGGGAGCCCGTAGAGTCTAACATTTTCAAAAAATCATATTTTGTCTGTTGTTTTTCGTTATAATGAAACATTTCAAGAATGTTTTGTCAAGTTTTTAAGTCAATCGAAGCAGAAATCTTGAGGCCTGTGCGCCGAGCTCTTATTCCTTCGCAGTATGAGATAAGCAAAGATGAAGGCCCATAACATGCTAAGTTTTGCTGCGATAGCCTTGAAATGCTGCACAGAATATTCTTGAAATGTTTTACTATAAGAAAATGCAAAGAAAAAAATAAATGATTGATTTTTGATTAAAGTGTTAGACCCTACTCGCCCGTTAATTTAAGTTCGCAAATCGATTTCAGAAATTCTGATTCAGGAACTTTAGAATTTCAAGATATCAATTTTAGATCTGGGTTCTGGAACGAAATTTTGTATCCGAACACAGAATTTGAATTTTAGAACTGATTTCTGAACCAGAAACTAATTCCTGAATTCAGTTTTAGAATTTACTTGCTGAATTCAGTTCCAGAATTTAATTCTCAAACTCAGTTTCAGAATTCATTTCCAGAATTCAAGTTTAGAATGCTGGAACTATATTTTGAAACCGAATTCAGTTAATTTGGAATTGAAGCTCATATTTCAGCTCTAGAATTAAATTCAAAACATGGATTCTGAAAGTAAGTTCAGAATTATAGAACTAAATTCATGAGCTGAATTGTTGATCTAGATTCCAAACCAACTAAACTCTGATTCAATCTCAGATTCCGAATTTATGTAGTTCAGTTCCAGTTCCTGATTTTTTGTCCAGTCTTTTGCTATAGGCAAAAAAATGCTGTAATAAAAGTTGCAAAATTCACACAATCGATCAACTAATACGATCAACGATATCGATATTCGGAATTGTGAAAGAAGCATGTTAGTTTTATTCGTATTCACGTCCTCCAGTTATGTCTGTGACATAACCAATCCTTTTTTTTTAAAAGCAGTAAAATGAAAATTAAAATCGTTCAAAACTACCATTGACTACGACTTTGCAAGCACGAAATACTATTGTATGCAAGATCCAACGCAAGCGTACGTAAGCGATTACTGTGCTGTTCAAAAATCCGTTAAATTTCTGGTTCTGCTCTCTGTGGTTGAAGAACAGTAAGAAAATCAAAGGGCAAAGCTGACTCCCCTGTGGAATTCCGAATGTTGCAACATATTCTTCGGAAACACAATTGTAAATCATTTGAAAGTAATTATCATGTAATTGATCAAGTTTCGAGGGATTAGCCTGGACACCTTCTGTTTCGGATATATCATCGTGTAAGCGAAATACGCGAAAACTGGACTTTTCCGGAGATGGCTGAACCGAGTTGACTAAACGTTCTTCTAGTACTGAACACATGATCGTATCAATGATGTAATCGACAAATGACAGTGTTCCCAGAGTAAACTCAACCCATTTTGACTAACTTGTGCTTGAATCTACCTAAAGGTGCGTGTATTTACAGTTGTCCACGTCTACCGCCGTTTGGTGTCGGTACTAAGCCAGGAAAGTGAGAATATAGACATTGAACTGTGTACTGAACTGTGCCGACGCTGGACCGAATCGGAAATATTTGAATAAACCCTAAATGCTGTAATGGTGACTTGTGTATCTGTAACTCAGTAAACTTTTTTCAGTCAGAAATTTCAATCGAAATAAAATTATCTTACTATCACCATGATTGCTTTCTCTAAGTTTAAAAAATAAAACTGTTTTTTCCGTAATCTCAGAATATACTTATCAATATTCTCAATTTATTGATAGACCAAAAACAGATCGTTCAGGTCAACGTTAAGGGGGTCGTCTAGTGTAACAGCAATGCTTTTTCGTTTTTTTTCTTAGAGAAACTGTTGAAACTAAATAATTAGTGTATTTCTTATATGTTTCTAATACTTTTAAATGATCTTTTAAATTATTTCAATATATTCGAAGCTACACCGATCAACAGGAACAAACTTAAAATGGAGTTGGTCCAGTTCAGCAATGATTCCTGTTGCTCTGATTAGGGGAAGATGGGGTATTACGTACCCTTAATCTCTTAATTCTTAATCGAAACGTACGTCAACAACGGGCAAAATGCAGCCTCAGAAAGCTTCTTCTTTAAATTCAAAAAAGTTCTAGCCTTTTCGTGAAAGAAACACTTTCCAGGTGTATATTTGTTTACTTTTATTAATTAAATTGATAACTTATGAATAATTGTTTGTAAGCGAATTTCTAAGCATATTGCTCCACACAATTCGAGTCATTTTGCCCCCATAAACATGAGACGATATTTTTGACGGTTATTCAATTGAATTGCAGATACATCATCTGTATTAGAACTGAATTTTGAAAAACGAAGGATTGGCACAGAAGTTCACTAGTTACATAATTCAAATCGTCTTCTTAACTCTAGAACATTACTATGGAACGAATACCAATATATGATAACGAGATAATAAGTTGCAATTGAACCAAACAATATCATCTACCGTAAGATTAGTGCATTTTCAATTGATACATCTATCGATTGACCTCTTTATATGTCCAGTAGAGTATTCCAACGAGCAATGTTGCCACCGCTAGACTAACCACGGACAGCAGTGTTGCCTTATAAACAGTTATACCTTGATGTCGTCTAACGCATCGGCCATCAACATACTCTTCGTCATAGTAGCAGTCGTCATCGTCGTAGTATTCTTCATTGCCATCATAGGTTAGGTTGTTATTTTTTAACTCTTGTTCGATTTTGTCCCTTCGATCTTTTTTGAAATTATTGACTAGCACGTATACCACCTTTAGTTTCGGAGTTGCCAGTAGTAGTTCCGTAACGTTCAACAATCTGATCTCATTTCTATTTATGTTCAGATATTCTAATGCTGGAAATGACACATTGCGGAAATTTACATTGTCCAAATAGTTCACGTAACAGTCCAAATGAACCAATGTCGAAGAAAGAGATTGCCACGGGAGGGTAATCAAAGAGTTGAATCCGAGGTACAATCGCTTTAGCTTGATCAATGGAGCGAATACAGTCCTATCAATACTCTTTATCGCATTATCTCGTAGATGGAGTGTTTCAAGATTGATCAGAGCACTGATGTTATTGATATTTCTCAAGTTATTGTGGTCCAAATCTAGGAATGAAATTTGATATGACTTTGTGTAGCTCACTTCTATACTGCTGATAGAATTATCCTCGAAATTCCCCAGCAGCAAATCCGGTGGCACAATCAGGTGATCCATTGCAATATTTACCATCTCCAAAATTGGTGGACGGTGCATAGCCTCATACAGCTGGTCATCGAGAACGGTTAGTTTTGGTTGAGTTTCCTTGAGATTTCTAACAGGAAGGATTCGAATATGGCGATACCCAGTGGGAAAAGATATTTGCTGTCCTGGATAATACGAGATATGTTCAATAATACACTGATTCTCGATGGGAAAATCTACGCATTGGTATTCCCTGGTCGCCTGAATCGAAACGGTCACCACCAGAAGTAGCCTACGATAGTTTGAAATGGTTAAAAGAATTTAAATTTCACAATTATGTACTACCAAATGGATAGACGCATTTTGTCGAACTCTTCTACAGAATGAATAAAGAACTAATGCCGTGAACTGTTGGAGGTGCTCGTGAATGCTGCATGAGATTGATGCAAGTTAGTGATAAGAAAGCATTTCATCGTTTGTATGGTTTTCGTCAAATGCGCGAGAGCCGTTGAATGATGACGTTTTTCATGCGAAATGCTCTTTCTAAACATTCTCATCGTTTAGACTTTTACATGAGAGTAATGTTTTGAAAGCCGCTTATTCTAATCATGCAGTTTTCAGCACGTGTTGAGTCATACTCGGTTTTATTCTTATTGAGTAATCGTATTATACAGACAAATACGGCGTAACCACCGTTGAGATACTGCCGGTTGATGGTACTAAGCTAAATATTTGTACCACTATTTAATCATCTAACGTGATCATCGAATACTAGCTCCAAACAAGCCTAGGCTTATTGAAATTGGTTTCGTCATCAACGAAAATGATGAGCGGATAAAAAAAAGTGAGTTTACGTCACCTATTACATTATATTTCCGGAACCAGAGGGAAGTGACAGCCATTTGAGCTTCGAACTCAATGAATAACCCAATAGTAGCTAAGTTTTGAAAGGTGCACACATTTTCCGATCTCGTCGAGCTGAGCCGAATGGTATACAACACTACGGTTCTTCGAGATTTCGTTCGAAAGTCTGGGGTGGAATCATGTAAGGTGATAAGTGACTATCACCTCCTGGTGATAAAGAGGTGATCACCAGAATGTTTGGAATCACTGAAGGTGATCACTTTTACTATCACCATCACCGGTTATTGAGCCAACTCACTCCATTTCTATGGAGTACTATGTATGTTTCGAGTTTTAGAGTGGCTAAAACAAGATCAGAGTGGCGAAATGGTAGCGCGTATGCACGGAATGCATAAGAACACAGGTTTGAGTTCTGTCTCTGAGCGTATCTTATTCCAAAAATTCATCTTTTCTGTTAGTTTTTCTTTCACTTGGCTTCTCCAATATATATTTCCGCTCAGTCATTGCCAAAACTGAACTTAGTCATGGCGACTTTACGTCAAACTAAAAATTAATAAATCGCGAAAATATAGTTTCTCCTATCAAGCTAAAATTTTGCATGGTGCTTATGGGACCCAAAAGGAACACGAAAAGTTTAGTGGAGCTGAAATCAATATTTTGTCCCACCCTAGTGTATATGTGACAAATAATGTCACTCGATGTTCTCCCAGATGGCTGAACCGATTTTCACAAACTCAGATTCAAATGAAAGGTCTTCTGGTCCCATGGACCGCTATTGAATTTCATCCCCGTCCGACTTCCGGTTCCGGAATTACAAGGCAATATGTGCAAATCTATGAGAAATCATGGTTCAAATTATTGCTCTCAGTGTCTTGAGAGATACTGTGTCATTTCATCCAGATCCGACTTTCGGTTCCGAAATTATATGGCAATGAGTATCAAAAGTTTCAAGCTGTCATACAAAATTATGCAAAACCAGCACGCATCGGTACGCAGTGTTGCTACGCTCGCTCATATTATGCAGATAATTCTCACTCCTGTGCCGTCAATACATCTAAAACTTCCATGTGAGTGTGCTCCCCTTGGTTATTTCCATCCTTTATTTTATTATCGCAGCGCTCTTCTGTGAGTGACGATGAAACACCGAGCACTACTATCGTGCATATTCCACCGCTCATTCTTTCGTTGGCTAACTCATCGGCTTGCACACTCTTACTGACGCTGTTTTTCATAAATACTTGCACTCATGCTCCCACGCACAATTTTACTCCCACTCGTACTCTTATACCGTTTTTGGTTTTGGTCCTATGCGCGGAGAATTAATATGCAATCCGATCATGCTGTGATTAAAAACAATTATAATGACAATAAAAAAAACAATAACAAATTATGTTTCATGCAGCAGTTTCAAAAATATCAACACTTCACTTGAATTTCATGCACAGACGTAACAGGAGCGCAGTACTCGGCTAGAAAGAACACAAACAAACTTTCAAATCAGCCCGGTGGCAAGAATATAGCGTCCTACCAAGTGCTATTGTAGCCAACATCTCGGACGTACGGTGAGCGATCAGACATAATTTGAAATAGAGCGAGCTGACTCGCAGCAGTAAACACTCGCAGTAAGCGTTCACTCCTGCTGACTCTCACTCATCGTACCCAAAAGCAAACACCACTCGTGTTTATAATGCACCTTTTTGTGAGTGACTCATAAGCGTGCGAGTAAGATATAATGCGCCCCGCACTCGCTCGAGAATGTGCTGTATGCACTGGGTTTTCGCTCTATTAGTAACACTGTCGGTACGTGCTGGTACGGAAGAAGAAAACACCACCGCTTAGCACACAGCGTGTTTTGTTCAATTTTGTATTGCGTGCAGGGTTGCAACATTCAATTCTATATTCTCTTGACATAACTGTTTACAAATTGAAAAGGTTATGGTAGTTCATACCCAAAGCAAGTTTTTAATTTAATCATGTTCGAAAAAAAATCTACAGATTTCTATCGATTTTTTTGAAAATATACGTAATAATCATAAGGCATTATTACACCACTACTTACCACCCTCCCCTATGTCTCCCGAAATACTTCACTGAAGTATTTCGTAGACTGCCCAAGTAGCAAACATTGTCCTAGTACTGAATTTATTACCTCTTCTCGCAACGATTATGCGATTAGAAAAGCGCACTTTTCTTGTATGATGTGCATCAAGTTTCTTGTTTCATATGTTTCATAACAGTAATGTTTGCCAAGTGGAAACCGGAATTTAAACTGCTCAAATGATCTTGTCGTACAGTCATTTGAAAAACCGGATGTGGAACTTAATCCATTCAGTTTTTGAGTTGGTTCTACAAGCAGTAATATGAATGAATTTTACACCCCTTTCAAAACGTGTTGAATCAATTATCTAATATATCTAACAAAAATAGCTGATTTGAATCAATTGTGAAACATGCCAATTATAACAAGTTTTAATTGTTACTTGGGTGACGAACGCATGCCTGTTCATTATGAAATATCGTTTTTTGGCGATACTACAAGCTTTGAGATCGAATTGTTTGCCGTAGCAATAAAAATCTGGATCTGTCAGCAATGAAATTTGAAAAAAAAACTTGGTTTTTCTGTCTATAACGTTCTCAAATCTTTCGATACACGTTTGACAGCACCTAGAAAAACTGAGAGCGGAACAAAAACGGATCTCAGGAACCTCCAGAAACGAATATTGGAGAAGAGACCAGGTCTTTCGATACGTACTGTTAGAAAAATAAAACATGTCTCCAACTTTCGTGCATACTTCCAATCACCGACAAGCTATGAGGTCGTTCAAGGTGAACCGTAATGATAAACAGAATGTGACGGTTAAAATCCCGGGCTCGCAAGTTGTATCGCGGGTATTTGACGATGTTTTACTGCGTGATAATGGACAATGAAACTTATGTGTTGGAAAACTTTAAGCAGCTTCCTGGAACTCTTTTTATACTGCCATGCAACGGAACGGCGTAGTGGATGATTTTAGGATGAAGAAAAAACCAAATTTCCAAAAAATATTTGGTTTGGCAAGCAATATGCAGCTGTGGTCGAGTAAGCCAAAGCTTTGTCACTGCCGGAACGGTAAACAAGGAAATATATAGTGAAGAATGCCTAAAGAAGCGATTGTTACTATTCCTACGCAGCCATGATGCTTCCTCGCCATTCTGGCCTGATTAAGCATTCGCCATTGAAATAGTCTCCATAAAATCTTTGTAAGATTCTATACTCGTTATACGCAATAAATATCTCATTTAAATAGTGAAAATGATAATCAAATCAAAAGGTCCCCGCTTTGTCCGATATGCCCTAATCATAAATTCGTATCAAACAGCAAAAAAAAATCGACAGCAAAAAAAATCGATTGAAATAACACGGACCCACAATCCCGAACGAATACGCGATCTGATGCAAAAATGTGAGTTGTCCTTTTATAATCGAATGTTTCGGGTAGTAAACGCACACAAAATTCAATGGGAGTTGTCAATTGTGCCGGCAAGACACTGACTGACGGACGCATACTTTTACTGTTGACCGGGCCAAGTACATTTCTTACAAAAAACCAACCATTCCGATGATGGTCTCGGTTTCACATAGCCAGTGTTCATGTGGGCAACATAGCCTAATTCGATTGGCATGAAATATATGTAACCCGGAAGCCTCCATATATGGGCCAATTCTGTTAACGTGATACACTTATTTATAGAACAAATACGACTTATTCTAATAATTTTAAATGAGAATATCTATTTCATACATGACATGTTCAACAGTTACATCTCCTTATAAGTTGCGATTGAACCAGACAGTATCATTTGTTAAAGGATTAGTGCATTTTTCAATTGAAACGTTTATCGTCGGACCTCTTTATACGCCCAATATAGTATTCCAACGAGTAGAACTCCAACCGCTAGGCAAACCATCGACTGCAGAATAGCCTTATAAACGCTTTTTTGCGTCTTACGTCTTAGGCAATGTCCTTCAACAAACCCGTCGTAATTGTAGCAGTAACGATCGTAGTATTCATCAGTTTGCATATAAATTATGTTGTGCTTTTCTAATATTTGTTCAATTTTATTCAATTCTTTCGATTCGATTAAATTTAGATGCAGAAATACCTGCTCTAGTTTCGGGGTTGCCAGCAGTAGTTCCGTAACGTTTAACGATTGAATGTTGTTGTTATCTATGTTCAAATATTCTAATGCAGGCAATGTCACATTTTGCAAATTTACATTCTCTAACCAGTTATCGAAACAGTCCAGATAAACCAATGTCACTGGGAGAGTTTCCCACGGAAGAATAACCAAGTGGTTGGAGCCGAGATACAATCGCTTCAGTTTGATCAATGGAGCGAATACAGTGCCATCAATAGTCTCTATCGCATTTGCGACTAGATGAAGCTTCTCGAGATTGGTTAGAGCACTGATATTGCTGATATTTTGAATTCGGTTGTGGTCCAAATCCAGGAATGTGATTGTATATGACTTGGAGTAGTTCACTTCTACACTCTGGAAAGCATTACGCGCGAAATTTCCCAGCAACAAATCCGGCGGCACAATCAGGTGATCCATTCCAACATTTTCCATCTCCAAAATTGGTGGACGGTGCATAGCCTGATACAACTGGTCATCCAAAGCGGTTACGTTCGAATGAAGCCCATCGACTTGTTTCTTGGCAAAACCGATTCGAATGTGGCGATACCCAGCGGGAAAAGTTATTTGTTTTCCTGGATGATACGAAATTTGTTCAATAATACACTGGTCCTCGATAGGAAAGTCTAAACATTGGTATTCGCTGGTCGCCTGAGCCAAACCTATCAGCACCAGAAGTAGCCTACGATAGTTTGAAAATTATTTAAAAGTTTGATTAGAATTTAAATTTTACAATTATGTATTACCAAGAGGACAGACGCATTTTTTCGAACTCTCCTGCAAGATGAATAAATAACTAATGCCATGAAATGTGGGAGATGCTCGTGAATGCGGCATGAGATTGATGCAAGTTAGTGATAAGAAAGCATTTCATCGTTTGTATGTTTCTCATCATCCGCGCAAGAGCCGTTAAATGATGACGTTTGTCATTCGAAATACTCGTTTTAAATATTCTCGTCGCTGAAACTTTTACTTAGAGTTATGTTTTGGAAGTCTCATATTTAGCACGTGTTGAGTCATACTCGATTTTTTCCTAATTAAGTATTATTATTTTTATTATTTTAATTTTTGTTATTATTATTATGGTCAGATTACACAAAAGGAATGTAACATAAAAACTTTGCTCTTTTACCCATTATGGAATGGCAATTTATTTGGTGAAGAATGTTTTAAGCATGTGATTTAGTGTAGGGTTTATTCTAAATCTCTTGAAACGCCGGCATGCTTCCCACAGCACCTTACAAGTGTGTCTAAGGGCCCTGTGTTTTTCAATACAATGAAATATCGATTTACTTTTGATTGGAATTTTTTTATTGAACTTACAATACAATAAAAGAAACCCGCGTACTGCACGTCGAGCCGATCTGTCTATGTAGTCATCAATAAAACCGCTTCGACGTTGCGACTGAGACAGCCAAGGATGACAGGTCATTTTTTTCTAATCTGTGTTGGAACCAAAAATCAGTCTGATAAAAAAAAGGTCTCGCCACTTTTAAACGCTCTGTAGGACACTGTTTCCCCTAGATCATCTATCATTGGCATATTCAGAATCTGTGGTACGCTGAGGCACCTCTGGAGACAGCAATCCGTTTTCAACTGCCATAAGCATAAGCCATTAAGGGCTGAGGACAGTGTGTTTTATGGTGATTTAGAGGGCTATTTTCACGCATCAAACCTGATTTTCTCTGAAACGGTGACGAATATCAAAAAACCCAACTGACAATCTCTTAGAAAATTAGTTTAGATTATTCTGTGAAAATTTCAGAATGATTCATCGACTCGGGAAAGTTTTTTTTTCTGAACGAAGGATTGCATAGCTGAAAATAGCAAATTTCAACTTGTTCATTGAATTTCTCTCCTTCAAAGGCTTGACTCAAAAATCTATTTTGTCAATGTCTAGATAATTTAATTTAGATGCGATTAGTGCATACAAACATAGGTTTTGTCGCGATAAAAAAGAAGTGAATGTAAGTCGATTTCTATGCACGCGCTATTTTTTCTGCTCCAGTTTCCTGGTAACGTAACGAAAAATGAGAGAGAAAAGAAATCGGCTCAGCAAGGCTTCCAAACAAGCGGTAGCCAGGGTTGCCACATATACAGAGTAATCTGCATTTTACAGATTTTTCAGATATTTATTATTTATTTATTTATTTATTTATTATTAAATTTATTCATCTAACAATAAAATGGTCTTAATGAATTGGTTTAGTCAAGTCATAAAATTGTAGATCGCTGTACTTTCTGCACGAATTTGTGTGATGGTTCATCAAATTCAAAAAGGTGTTCAACGGTGCCAAATGTCCTCAAGCATGATGTTATCGGTTCGTAATACCCGAACGTCGTTCGATGAAATCTCGGCTGAAATAAACTGGAAGAGCGCAGTGATCGTTGTGAAGCACGAAAATCGAGTTGAGACAAAATCTTCGGTGAGTCGATATCCCCGTTGATCAGTTTTGCCACGAAAGTAGTTTGCTGAATTTTCCTGCGTCGTTCCAATGAGTCGAGTCCGATCAGTCGACAGCGATCGTGGTATGGTGGAAGATCAAGCGGGTTCTGCCAGGGAAGGTTTCTTAGAGCAAGACGAACAAATCGTTTCTGAACGCGCTCAATCCGTAAGTTCCATGTAAGTTGATAAGGACTCCAAATTACGCTAGCATTTTCCAGTATTGGACGAACCAAAGAACAATATAACGCCTTCAAACAATACGGATCTTTGAAGTCCCGCCCGATCTTTGCAATAAAACCTAGTTGCCTGGTCGCTTTTGAAATTACAGATGAACGATGCAGATTGAAGGTAAGTTTGGCATCTAACAAAACACCAAGGTCATTAACATGGTCAACTCTCTGGAGCGTTTGTCCATCAATTGCATAGTCGAATCGAATTGGGTTCAGTATTCGGTGAAACGTTATGACCTGGCATTTTGAAATGCTGACAATCAACCAGTTTCTACGACACCAGGCGACAAATGTATCTAGAAGTTTTTGAAGCCGGATGCAGTCGTCAATAGAACGAACTTCAAGATATAATTTCAAATCATCGGCATATACTAATCTGCAGCCAACTCCGAGCACCGAAACAGCATCGTTGAAGAACAGCAAAAACAAAAGTGGACCCATATTGCTGCCTTGAGGAACTCCTGATAAATTTGAGAACGAAGATGATACACAAGAGCCGAGCTTAATTCGCAGGACTCTACCACATAAGTAAGAGCGTAGCCAGTCAGTAAACTTTTGTGTGGCGCCCAGCCGCAACATCTTGCACAAGAGTATTCGGTGGTCAATTCGGTCGAAAGCTGCTTTCAGATCAGTGTATACTGCATCAATTTGTACTTTATTCTCCAAACTCGAAAAACAACTGGAAGTGAAATCTAAGAGATTCGTGCTGACTGAACGACCTGGCATAAATCCATGCTGATCAGTAGAGATGTAATTTTTAGTACGAAAAAGTACCTCAGTGCTCACAATTATTTCGAACAGTTTAGATGCAGCTGATAAATTGGTTATGCCTCGATAATTTCTAACATTTGTACGATCACCGCTCTTGTATACAGGAAACATGAAAGACTGCTTCCAAGTCATCGGAAAAATACCTTGCTCAAATGATTTGTTAAATATAGTGCACAAAGGATCGGCTAAAGCAGAAGCGCAATGACTGTACACCGCTGCAGGTATGCCATCTGGTCCGGCAGAGAACGATCGTTTCAACTTCTTCGCTGCGGCAACAATCATATCGGGAGTAACCAAAAATGTGTCAATGTGCACTAAATTCTCAGGAACATCCACCGCGGCGGTCTCCGCATCGATACCGGAGGCTGTTTTTTCTGCAAACACCGAAGCAAAGAACTTTGAAAACAGATCACATGACTCCAAGGATGACCTGGATTCAACACCATCGAGACAAACTTTTGAAGGAATTGATGAGCATTTACGTTTCGAGTTTACAAAAGTCCAGAAATGTTTGGGATTCCGACGAAGATCAGTTTGAACCCGCATAACGTAGGATTTGTACAACCCCGCGTTTAATTTGCGATAGTTATCACTGGAACTTTTGAACATTCGTTTTATTTCAGAGCTCTTTCAGCGACGATGTTTGCGCTGCCAAGCATTTCGAATTCGTTTCAATTTACGAAGCAAAGCTGTGCTCCAAGGAGGACTTATTGGCCGTTTTACAAAAGGCAAATTTGAACTTAACCACTGAGTTATTTTGTTACAGAAAAAATATGCCATTTCATTTGCGTTGTCGATATCTTGCAAAGCACTCCAGTTAACGTTTTGCAAGAATTCAAGTAAAGCACCAAAATCAATTTTTCTATAATTTAATGGCCTTGATTCATTCGTGAAGTCCATGTTCCGGAAATTGTTTTCGCAGTCAGCAGCCAACGAGATAACTAAAGGCGGATGATGCGGGTCGACAGGTAGCAGTGGAGTAACGCTACAATCAACTATTAATTGATGCTCCGAAGAACAAAAGACCAAATCGAGCAATCGCCCAAGATGATTTCTGCACTGGTTTGCTTGATGTAGATTTAAAAAATCCATACCGTCGATCAGCGCTGTACCAGCAGCGGATGGCAACAAAGAACAAGCGGGTTGTGTTTCTTCATGCCGTTGATTCCACACAATGCGGGGCTGGTTGAAATCACCACACACCAGAACAATATCATTCACAGAACCTTTACTGCACAGTTCCGAAACAGTTGAAATGTGCGCATCGATCACATCAACGTTTTGGCTTTTATCAGGGGGAATGTACACACCGCATAACAGTAACTTTCTACCCCGCACTGTAGCTCTTGCACACACTTGTTCAAGACACTGACCATTCACCGTTTCAATGATAGAGCTGACGTGTTTTCGTGAAATGGCAATCAAAACTCCACCAAATGATGCTTTGTCACTATTAGCTGAGCTGCGGTCACAGCGAAAAACATTGAAGGAATTTCCAAACAACTGCTGAGAGTTTATTCGGCTATCCAGTCCGGTCTCGGTCAAAAAGATGACATCAAAGTTGCAGTCACTCGTCGTTAAAAAGATCTCGTCGATTTTTGTCCTCAACCCCCGAACATTCTGGTAGTACACCCAGATACCAACGTCATCTTGTTCGTCATTCTGCGACACGGGATAAAACAAATCAGCGCTTGATAATCTGGAAGCTAACGAATACTTGCCAAGATGAGTAGTTTGGAAGACCCCTTCACCACACCTACCCGCAGGACCAGGACGGCTGATGAACGCTGGCAGCGGTGGCACGACTGGGGAAGGGGGGTCAGGGGCTTCCACAATATCAACTACGGTGCGTCCCAGTATACTGCATTGCATCACTGCTGAACTATTCCTCCTTGCGTTGAAACAGGCGTTGGAGATGGATCCACAGCAGCTGGTTTCCAAAATTTTTGGGATGATTTCTCCTCGAATTGGCGAAAATAGATTCCTTGGGGCCAAGTTGAAGGTTCCAAGGCGATAGTTTGTAGTGCAGGATCGAGGCCAACTTTAAATGATACAAAGGTCATGTTGCTAACATCGGTACCTTTGGCGACCAGTTTAACAACTACTGGATCCTCATTCATTTCAAGATTGGCTCGCACCATAGCAGCAATCTCATCATTGGTGACGTC
This sequence comes from Malaya genurostris, assembly GCF_030247185.1. Taxonomy (NCBI): domain Eukaryota; kingdom Metazoa; phylum Arthropoda; class Insecta; order Diptera; family Culicidae; genus Malaya; species Malaya genurostris. The sequence continues at coordinate 276,065,572 of NC_080571.1, forward strand.
TGGACGTATACGAGACAAATATAGCCAAAATTTGTCGGGTTGTTGTTCACAAACTGGAACACAAACAACGTTTTCTCCGATTTGCTTCGATCCAGATTTGCATTCGGAAGCTTTTTGTTCCAAGTCAGGCCCACGAGGTCTTTTGGCTGGACGGCGACCCTCGATGAATGGCCAGCGCATATTGAGCGGTGTGGGAGTCAGAGGAGCAGGTTTCGACAATGTTTTGATTTCGTTTTGTAAACCATTAATTGCTTCCGTCAACGACACCAAAGGTGAATTTTCGTCTGCCAATTTCGTAATGGAGCGGAGATGCGAATTTTCGAACAAATTGGCGCAATCATCACACATCCAAAATAAATTTTTACGATGAGATGAGAAATAGCCCAATAGAGCGCGGGAAACTCCAGAGCATGTCATATGAAACATGCGTCCACAGTAGCCTCTGCATACAACGGAATCGATGCCTGCAATAATCAGACTGCACTTTGCACAATTTTTCTCCGAACTCATTCTAAGTGCAGGAATACGCCTTTAACTATGCAGATGGTAAATCACAGCAGCAAACGGTTCGTCGATTGTTTATTGTCAAACTACAACGACGGCAGCAAGAAGAATAGCCACAGGCACGACACAGATGAACGTGAATTACGACTTGACTAGCACTTGGCGGTTAAGAATAACACCTCACTTCGATCCAGGCAGTATACAGTCATTCACTGATAAAAACTTTAGTGATTAACTAACGCGGAAACGGTTTGAAACGGCAAAAATACGGTATGTAAAAAAAACACTTATATTTGTGACCAAGATTCTGTATATGCAGATTACAGATTTTTGGCAAACAATACAGATTTGTACAGATTTTTGATAGCGTGGATTAAAAATTGAATAAAAATCAAGTTAAAATATTTTAAATAGAGGTATTGATTATTTTTTCAAAGTGAAAACATTATCCTGATTGTGTGTTGATTATAAAAAGAGGATAGAACTTTTATAAAAGAGTATGTTAAGGACAGTAAACACAGATGTTCTATCTGCTAATGAAGATTTGTTTATGCTTACTTTTATTTACAACAAGGGTAGCGTATATGCTTTCAAAAATTGCTTCTAATAAGGTGGAAAAATGATGATTGCCAATTGAATTATGCCTTATGAACGAAAGTGAAAATAATCAGATTAAGTTCTCACTTTCAGATTGGATTTTAAAAGTTTTTCGTCAAATCATAATTTCGAGAGACTCAAACGCAAAAACAACTTCCAGCGTTTTTTCAATTACAACATCATAAAATTCAGACTAAGAAAAGTTTTGTTTTTTAAATTTAGGTTCTAAAGACTTTTTCATTCCGTTGTGCTTTGATTTCTTATCACTTCTATATACAGATTTTCAATACAGGTTTTTGAGCTCCCGATACAGATTTACAGATTTTCCTTCTGAAAAATGCAGATTTAAATGTGGCAACCCTGGCGGTAGCTTTACTGGATGGAAAAACATTTTATGCTTATATATGTCAATTCCATTCGACTGATTGATGTAGTCAAACTTGTAACCGAAAATATCAAAACTTTTTTTGGCCACCCGGCCCATCGAGATTCATTTTGCACATATGCGAGAGAGCATGGAGAGAAATGAAATGCGCAGAGCGCACACGTGGTCGATTCAAAACTTATACGCGAACTACTGGTCTCAGCCCTTGAAGTCTCTCCTGAAGTGTGCATTAGAGATGGTCGGGTATAGACATTCTTATACCCGAACCCGACCCGTACCCGAGTGATCAGGAAAAAAATTACCCGTACCCGATTAAAAATTTAAAAAATTACCCGTACCCGACCCGTACCCGATCAATAATACAAAAAAATTACCCGTACCCGAAAAAAAATAAAAAATTTTACCCGTACCCGACCCGTACCCGATTAAAAATTACCTGTACCCGTACCCGCCCCGAATGAGTAGTAAAAATTTTACCAAAATTCAGTATGGAAAAAATAAAGTGTTTTAGATATCGAGCCGTATTAGGCTCTAGTTGGTAAGAAAAATACATTAAAATGCTTGTTTACTTTTAAACATATAAATACACTGTGAAGCATGAATAATGTAATGTAACTTTTTTTTAAACTTGTAAAAAAAAACAAACGGTTCATCCGAATTCAAAGTTTATTTTTTCATGTTAAAGTACAATCCTTCCGGGTAATTGTGGAATATAATTTCATTCAAATGACTGCCTCGGCTGGCCTTACAGTACGCCATACGGTTGGTCCAGTTTTTTAATACATTTTCGATTGTATGCAGCTTTATTTCAGCTATGGATGCACGAATGTTATCCTTCAAGGCTTGAATTGTCTCTGGCTTGTCCACATAACACTTATATTTGACAGCCGCTCAAAGATAATAGTCTAACGGTGTCAAATCACAACTCCGAGGCAGCCAAACGACATCCGAATTTCGACTGATAATTCGATCTTCGAAGTCTGTGCACAGATGATCGATCGTAGCGTTGGCTTTGGTACATTATACTCATTTACAAATGTCAACAAAAGGGAGTAATATCAACTCAAATTTTTCGAGAAGCATATTTACCCAAAATGTCGTAATACCCTTTGTATTCAATTTTGGGTAGGTATGGTTTTTACGAAACAGTGCGACTTTTGATCCAATTCTTTAGAACCACAAGTAAGCGTGCTCATTATCTTGACACACAAATAAAAATTCACATTCGAATCACTTGAAAAATCACGTAAAATAGTTCCAACTGTCAAATTGAGTATTATACGTGACGAAAATGAATGTTATGCGAACATCCTCTAAAATGAATAGTGTGTTATCAGTTCGTTTACGTGAATTGACCCAAGAATCAAACAATGTACGTGTATTCCCGATGTGAAAAATTCAATTTTGAACATGGTGAACAGTGAGTCTTTCAAGTGTAAGTAGTTTGAACATTCGTAGGAAATTTTTTTGGTTACAATTTTTTACTACAAAGCAAAATGAATTATGATTTTGATTTAAATTAATCTGTCAACTATGCCCGTTTTGTAAGCCTCACAAACCCACACGCACGATGTTATCGGTAGCTGGTGGTTTTTACAGCCATTGAACTTCTGTGTTATCTCCGGTGGAACCCTTAACGAGTGAACACGGTGAAAATTTGAGTATTTCGCGAGAAAAGGTTTTCACCCTTACTTTTGCGACTACACGTTGTCACGCATCGAGATTTTCACTTGTTGTGAAAAGAAACGAAAATTAACTGGCAATATAGCCCAACTTGCTGTGCCATCAATCGGTGCCATTTCAAGTGAGGTGACACCACCCAGAAGTGCAGAATAAGAAGAACTTCTATGCCGATTTTCTGAAATAAATGTTCATGTTTTTATGGTAAGAATCCTAATGATTTTTATGAAAATTTTGAAAATATCCAACCAATATTCTAAATAACAGTTTTCTGGTATCTGAATGTGATATGAGTACTACACTACATTTTATATACTGCACATACTTGCATATCAGTCCCATATGGGAAATCGGCATGTTGAGAAAAAGACGATCAAAAGTTTATTTCCGATTTTTTTTATTTATTGTGCTCCCTAATGCTGGTCCCAGGTTGGCGGTTCAATGCATAGGACGCTGGTCTTACAAGCCAGCTGTCGTATGTTCGAGCCCCGACCTGGAAGGATTCTTAGTGTCAGTAGGATCCATAGTACTAGCCATGCAATGATTCTGTACGCTAAGCATCGGCTGCGAAGTCTGTTGAAACAGAAAGGCCAAATTCCACGAAAGGAATGTAATGCCAAGACTTTGCTTTGCTCCCTAATGCTAAATCTTGGTATTATTACATGAAATATCGGTAATACACCTTTGCTGTTCCAATATTGCAACAAATGAAATTATTGAAATTTTGCACTGAATGGGACTGATATGCGGGTACTTTAGCATATGGGACACAGAAATGAGTTGATATTTTTTTATATTTTACTGAACAAACCCTCAACTTTCATTGCAATTTCTGAGAGTATATCGAGGAAAGACTCCATTCCTCAAGCTAACTCAAAATCAGCGAAAATCGATATGAGACTAATATGCGAGTATAGGCAGTATATGAATCAAATAATTTTTACTGGATTTTGCATTAAACAGCTTTAAAATGGCAGTCCATTGAAACCTACGAGAAAAGTAGATTCCGACCGCAACATCATAGAGCTAAGGCAGTGTGTCTTATTAAATATGTTATAAACAAAGTAGGGCGGGAAATATTCACATAACTTTTCACGTAACTATGATTGATCTTTTTTTTAAATGAAGAAAAAAATGTTTTTTTTCTGGAAAAAGATGCCAGTTGACAGGTCTGGTCCTAGGCGCGAATCAAAACCCCTTGAATCAAATTGATTATTTTTCGGAAGAACTGTTTTGCAATGAAAAAATCTCGTCAACGTATAAACATATTTATGTGAAGTACAAATGGTCGGGTAATCGATCCAAAAAAAAAATTTACCCGTACCCGACCCGTACCCGAGTGAGCAGTAAAAATTTTTACCCGTAACCGACCCGTACCCGATTGAAAATAAAAATTTTTACCCGTACCCGACCAAAAACCCGTCGGGTACGGGTACGGGTCGGGTTTCGGGTAAAATACCCGATACCCGACCATCTCTAGTGTGCATACAAGTTCTCACAGAGCCAAACGTGCCAAACGTCTTGATGTCAAAGAAAAATTTATTCAAAATTTCATGAGGATTACAAAAATAACAAATTTGGCGATGGAAAACCCAGACTAATTTGAAAAAGGGCGTATTCTCATGAAATATCAATTTTCTTGTTTTAGTTCCTCATATATCTCGAGAATGACTGCATTTAGGAAGTAGCTTGTCATGAGCTTTTTCATAGAACGTAGCTTGTAGAATAATATTTCAATGCTCAGATACATTTATTCCTATAAAAACATCGTTTTTCGAAAATTGTTAAGAAGTTTTTCTTCGGGAAACTTCATTTCTCCAACTTTCTAAAACTTTCTAAAGTTTCCTTGTAACTTGACGTTTTTTGTGATATAAAATTAAAAAATAATCGAATGACTGAGCATTTTGGAAAATAAATTTTATTTTCGATTTCACGAAAAATCGGAAGTTCTTTTTTCAGTGTAAATTTTTTTTAGAAAGTTCGAGTGATTACCACTTCTTTTTAGACATATTTTTGTAGAAGCTATACATTTTCAGTTATAATTGTTTGATAATAATGTTGCCAAAAACACATACGCCCTTTTCAAAAATTAGTCTTGTGTAAAAAAAATCTCTACACTTAACAGAATAATCATGTTATAGTCAAAGTGAAAAGTTATGTGCACATTTTCCACCCTACTTTTCACGTAGGTTTTAATGGACTGGCATTTGAAACCTGTTTAATGCTTAATCCAGTAAAAGTTACGTGTTTCATAGGTAAAATGTCATTTAGTGTTCATATCACATTTACCTATCAGTTCATATTAAATTTATCTACCAGAGAATTACTATTTTATATATTGGTTGAAGTCAAAAGGGAAATATTTCGGATTTTTATATAAATCTATGAAATGAAAAATACCATGAAAAATAAAACATTTATTTCAGAAAATTAGCATAGAATTTCAATGGCTGAAAATAAAAAGCAACTAATAACGTCGTGAGATCTCGAATCGACAAGCCTCCAGAAATCGTTTTTGTTGTCACTGCCATCTAACCGAAGCCGAAGTCGAGATCCGAGAACTCCCACAACACTACCGATGCAGGTTGAGGTCGCATTACATGGGTCCAGTGTCTCTAGCTTCATGCCGATTTTGAACTCATTTTTCGGTGGACCAACGGCCTGTTTGAAGCATTCGGTAGGAGCGGGCACATTTCCGGTACTCGGTCCAGTCGAATACATGGAAACTTCCATACTGAAATAATCCGGTCGATGTAGTAAAAAACTGTAATTAAATAACATTTTTCGCAAATATTTACACTACTTACACTTTGAGGGCCACTGTTCGCCATTTTCAAAATCGAGTTTTTCACACCGGATTGTTTGACGTTTGGTTAATTCATGTAAATCTTATGTGATGACTCTATTCATTTTAGGGGATGTTCGTATAACATTCATTTTCGTCACGTAAAATATTCAATTTGATATTTGAAACCATTTTACGTGATTTTTTCAAGTGAATCGAACATAAATTTTTATTTGAGTGTATTTGAGTTGCTATACCGATCACACATGTAAAGTCTCATACATATCCAAGGGGGTCGTGTCAGAATTTTGCAATTTCTGGACGATTTGGCGTAAAATTACTCAATTGAAATTGAAAAGGATGGCTTTAATCGTATCAAAGAACGCTCTCTACCAACTCTTCACACGATTCAATCAGTGCCATCAAAGAGAGACGGATATCATCGCATCAACAAAAAACCGGCATGATTCATTTAACATAGAATGAATACCAGTGCGAGAGCGAATTTCTCTCGATGACCTGTCTGAGCATCACGAGATAGCACGCTGCGGTGGGGATTCTCTCTGAAGCAACAAACGGTCGCTTATTTTCGTTTCGCGATCCGATTCTATACAGGCAGTTGATAAGTGCGATAGAATCATTTTACTATTGCCGCTCATTCTAACTATGTGCATATAACCTTTGTATAAGTTGTGTCTATGAAAATGTCTGTGAATGCTCCACACAAGGGTTTTGAAATATTGCAACCTAGTATGAGAATCATCAAGTCGAATCATCGGTTCGATTTTTTGCGATAATTGTTAACTTGCGATTCTCTCTTGGTGAATTCCACACAGCACCGATCATTACCAGACTGTAAATTTTTTTAGGGGCCGTGAAATACTCAGAGTGTGAAGTGGAGCGAAGAAATGTAAAAAATTTCTCACGGTTCATGCATTGAGAGACTTGTAGCATCTTCTACCGAATTGAAAATGTTGTGTACAATGTAGAGAAATATCGAGCAGCTTCTGTCAAATTATCGGCAATTACCAACACTGGAAACTGATAAGGCACTGTTGGATTCAAATCGCCAACAACACGAGAGATGGCTGAGAAGCTGAATTTAACGAATTCGACAATTCACGAAAATTTGAAACACCTTGGATTTGTAACAAAGCTCGATATTTGGATTCCACATCAGTTGAAGGAAAACACTGTTACAACTTGTAAAAATCCATTCTTGAAGTGAATCATTAGCTACCGCTTAGATGGAATGTGCTACCACCATATTCTCTTGATCTGGCATCAGCAGATTGCTATTTTTTTCGGTTATTACCAAATTCTTTGAATGGTGTAAACTTTGATTCAAATGAAGGCGTTAAAACTTTTTTTCCTCATTTCTTCGTCAAAAATAACAACTTTCTTGAGCGTGTAATTGTAAAGTTACCGGAATTATGGCAAAAGGTTGAACAAAGTGGTTAGTGCATAATTGAATAAAATTAATTTTAAATATGGAAAAATCGTCTCTCATTTTTCCTAAAAAAAGGAAACCACTTTCCGAACGACCCAATATAGATAATTGAGGCTGTTCGAATTTTAATATACGCTAATAGAGCACTAAATACTAGCGAGATATAGTTAAATAAAACTAATCATATTTGGTATAAATATTACAGATCTCCGAATGGAACAAAGACATGGACTTTCCGCGTCATCGGTCTATTCTCAGGCAGTTTACTAGCAAAAGTGACAGCAACCAAATAATGACCGAAGAGAACATCAACCGGTCGAAACTTTACATGCAAAGGTAGAGTGGCGAACCAAACGGAACCAACTTTTGAATAATTTTTAATGGCATTTTTTCTTCGTTTTCAGGATTAATCAAATTATCCGGGACAAATCGAACTCGACGGCTGTCACTTTCATGTATCTTCCAGCACCGCCGAAGCTATCCACGGTGGACTACAAAGAAAAGTGTCACCATTATTTGGACCTGTTAACCGAATTGACTTACGATTTACCACCTACGATATTAGTACATGGAATAAATGCTGTGACTTCCACTACGTTGTAAAACAAATTCACTTACTGAAACTCTCATGCAATGTTCTAAGCAGGGTTATGCGCGTGCTGTGCATGTGGACTATTAGCCGATAATGAACAAACTTTCTGATTTATGTCTTGTAACTTCCGTTCTGTGACATCAATTGAATTGATTTTATTATGTATCCGTTCTCCAGATAGAAAAATTAAGGTTATAGCAAAACCTCATTCACTTTAGAATAACACAACATAATATCAGTTTGTACTAAGGATGCACTCCTCTTATTAGTGATTATAATTCATACGCGAAGTATTTTATCATATTTATTACATTTTTCATTACTAAGAAGCATTAATTTTATTTAATTGAAAATTGCATAGACAAATTTCAGAACTTCCGAAAAATATCTACAAAAGTTGTCAGTGCTTTCGTAATTTTTTGCATTCAATTACCCATAATAAATGGGCGTGTTATGCTAAAAGTGGCATTGTTATCGGGAAGTAAGAAATGTCAATTTTGGCGAGGTTAGAAAACGAAATTCTGATTAATATAGTTACACTATACTTTAGAAGGGCATTTTTTGCACATGCAGCAATTGAAAACCTCATTGAAACGTCACACAGAGCGACATCGTAGTTGTTGGAACGTAATTAGCTTGTAGTGTTGAATATTTCCAGTATCATACTTATTGTGATTGATAGAACAGAACACATCCTATATCGTTCATTGAACGTGTTAAAATTTAATTTTCTAGATAAAAAGAAGACAAATGTGCATGTTTGCAATAGTATACCAACGGAACTGACGTTAAACTAAATATATAGATGTCTAATATATTTTATTAGAAAACGAATTCGAAGTTTATATTTCAGTAGATATCACTTAGCCCCAACCAACCAGGTTATTGAAATCTATTCCAGTCGGATCGATCTCTTGTAATGACGGTGGCAAATCTCTTTCCCTCAGTTCCTCGGGGTATGTCCAGAATGGCTTGTACTCGCTAGATTCCTTAATTTGTTTATCCGTGCGTTTGGAAATAAATTTTTCCGTTATAGCTCTGGCCGAACACAATTTTCCCACAATGTCAGCAGTACGTTTGGCTTTATGCTCATCCACCCAACTAGCTGAAATAAGAATAATTGTAAGCTTTAGTTATTTCACTTGTTATATGAACATACCATACTGCTGGAGCTGCACTAGTTCATTGGGGCGGTAATGGCTATAGCGGCACGTTGCTCCAAACATACACTCTTCCGATGTGAACAACGTTCTACATGGCCTTTTCGTTGCCGTCTCTTGTAGAATTTCTACTGGATCTGGAAACAGTATGTGTAGAATTGAAGCGGCTACTTGACTCGAATGTACTACTCTACCTTTTAAGCTCTCGAGATGGGCGGTTTTATTTCGGAGGTGTGGGACTCCTTCATTGTGCTTCCGTACTATATCAGGATCACGCTGTATATGCTTCTGACAATAGTCACAATAATATTTCCTTCCCATTTTTAAATAAATAAGTTGTTAATAGCTAGTTACATCATTTAATAGGATTACCATAAAAATAATAATGAGCACGCATGAGTGGTTTTGTTAGTAAACAGAACGACTCAAAGTGTGTAAAAAAGAAAAGAAAGATTTTAATAGCGTCAGACGCATAAGACGTTTAGATGCCATTCATAAATATTTCACATACACATAAAAAAACGTCATTCGTTGGATTCGGAATGCAAAGTGTGCATCTTTTCATAGTACGAAAAAGCGGAAGTAAACAACAGAAATACACGAAATAACAGCGAGTGATTATTTGCAAATAGTATTATCCGATTTTAAACGTAACTCCGCTACAGAAAATTCGATCAAGTTCAAGATGATTGCACTGGTAGATCAGCCGGTTTTACCGGGATACCGCGTGGAGGAAGCAATTCAAATAGCGAAGGCGAACAAAAAAGTTGTGCTCGGACCGGGACTCCGACAGGACAACGACGACGCGGTGTTGGTCTGCAAAAGTGGAGTTTTGCGAAAGAAAACCCCAAACACTTTTTGGGTGGATTGTTACCAGAAACGGTACGTGCCGAATCGTGGTGAAATCGTGATCGGAATTGTAACCCAAAAGGCAGGAGATATCTTCCGGGTCGACATAGGCGCCAGCGAACCGGCATCGCTATCGTACATGGCTTTCGAAGGTGCCACCAAGAAGAACCGTCCGGATGTTAACGTAGGGGATGCTATTTGCGCTCGGCTTCTGATAGCAAATCGGGACATGGAACCGGAACTAATTTGCGTGGACTCTCATGGAAAGAAAGGCAAACTGGGCGTACTTCATGATGGTTTTGTTTTTGGTTGTAGCATTAACCTGGTAAGGAAAATTCTGAATCCAAAGTGCACCTTCCTGGATCTGTTGGCGAAAGAAATGGCCTTTGAAATGGCAGCTGGAATGAACGGTAAAATTTGGATAAAGGGCAAAACCGTAAAGCAAACCATCGCGCTGGGAAATGCGATCTTGGCAGTGGAATATAAAACCAATCAGGAAGTGAAAGAACTTTGCGATGATATAGGAAATTACGTAGCTGGTTTTGCATAGACCCTGATAAAAACTTTCAATAAAAATAATTGCTTTTATTTTGTTCGAAAAAGAATTTTCTTGTTGAAAAGATACGTTAAAACGACTGTTTGCATTTGATTTTACAACAGCATATCTGATATGTTGAAATAAACTGAGTATTAAAAAACTTGCATATTAAATATTAAAATGTAAGAATTTATTTTACTTTTCGACAAATGCAAATGGTTGAGCCTATGATGCGAAACTGTGAACGCAGCTTGGTGTATTCCGTTAGTTCAGTCGACAAATTGAGAGATCCCCCTGTAGTGTATGTTTGCGAATTGCCAGGATATCAGCCACAATCACACCGTTTGATTCAATCTCGGATCGGCAGCTGGTCCCGTATCATCATCACTGTCGTTCTGCATTGATTTCAGACGCTCTAAAAATGTATCCATGGTCATCTTGGTCAGCTTCGGTCCACCACCGAGAAGCTTTCGGACACGATTTTTTCTGGCCTTCGTAGTGGTTTTGTTAACGTTGAATCCATCGCAACAGTTCAGGCTTCGCCGAACTTTACGAATACCGAAAAATTTCGCCTTTGCTACTGAAGGCGAGCCTTCCTCAAAAATCGTTTCGAGATTGGTTGGTTTAAGGTCGACTCTCTTGGTGTTAATCATGTAGTAATTCCGGATTTCGTTTTCCGATGCATTAAGGTTAATCGGTAGTCGCGATGGTTTCGTGATAGTTCGCCGTTTAATTTTGTGTAATTTGCTATCCACTGATTTAGAGCGAAGAGATCTCCGACGTTGTACTCGGTTGCTTGGTGACGAGTTGCATCCGGGAGAATCTTCATCCTCGTCATCTGTTGCGTTATCTTCTGAATCGCGACGACTGTCGGAATGCTCCTCTTTGAAGTTCAAATTCTGTTCGAGAGCTGCCATAATTAATGGTAAGTCGTTCTCAATGTTCGAACTAGACACGAAAGATACGGATGTTACGAATTTCGAAACAAAGAAAGATCTAAACTTACTTGAAAATCAATGGTGGCTGTGCGTTACTTTCAATACTGGCTAGTAGCTGCGATGGGATTTTGTCCATTTAGGTATATAGTTAACGTAAAATAGATTCTAAAATCCGATTATCGGAAAAACATGGTACTGTATGTTTACAGTTTCTTTGTTTAATATTTTCTCCAGAACCGTAAGAACACGAACACCCGTTTTATTTTATGAATAAGGCGTTTATAAACAAATTTGTCTAATGTCAAATACTTCGACCAAGGTGGTAGAATATCGAATGGGAGGTGTATCTGCAGTACACAATTCACTCATTTCCTACATAATTTTGGAAACTTCAAACTGCGCGGGGCCTGTGTATACCCAGTTAAATGTAAATCGACCTAACAGTCGCAATGGATTTCCAGAAAGTAATTGAAAAGAAGAATGGCGAATGCTGTTTAAATAATAAAATAGTAATAGGAATGGTATTTCAAATAGTAAGATTATAATAACTCAGAATTAGATGTAAACCGTGTATAGTTGGATATTTATGGAGTACAGTGCAGAGAACAAGCAATAATAATAAGCTTGTACATTCTTTTAAGGTATGTGTTGCGAACGTTTTTGCAAATATGAATTACATATAAATATATATAGAAAAGACGGGTGGGTAATGTGTAATAATGTTTTTTATTTTGTGTGTTAGAGCGTAACCACTCGACTGAGACTATCCCTACCGGAGTGTGGGTAGACATAATTTGGCATCCATGATCATAACAAAACTCCACACCGGCAGTTGTTAACAGAGAAGCCAGATCTGCAGATTTGTCTGTAAATTTGCAGATTCGTACATAGTGCTGCAGACATTTTTTGTTGTGCAGACTTTTGAAAATCGAGTCTTTCGCAGACTTTCGTCAAAATTTACAGACTTGAAATTTAGTTAGTTTAGCGAATCATACTTTATAGAGAAATGGCTGCCAGCAAGACATACTTGCTGACTGCAGTTACAGACTTTTCCAACCCTGTCTGAAGATATTTGAAATTTTCATCTCTGGTTGCTAAACTGGTTGAGAAAACGATATCCACTCGTTCGGTTATCAGCGGGTTATTAAATTTAGCAACGCTCTCCAACCATATTAATCGTTTCTATTTTCCTAAGACAAGACCTGACAACTGGCTTCTTATTCTTCCTTCCGAATCATCCTTCTCGTCATTTTCGCCCTGTGGAATAAATACCAACGTACCGGCTACAGTGTAGCCATATCTACAGATTTTTTAATAACTATGCTAGGAAAAAAATTTGACATTTAAATTTTTAGACTTTAGGTTTTTGATTTGAAATAAACATAAAACATGTTTTGGTGAATGCATTTCTTTATTATATATTAATGCTTAAAACAATTAATTGAGCTTTGATGACAAAACACGAAATATCTCATGTTGAACGAAAAATCGAATCCATTGTTGACGTATTACCGGATCTTTTGGAAACCGAAAAAAGTCAGGTTTGGATAGAAATGCTCAATGCGACCACAGTGTGGAACACAACAGTTCATTCTTCTCGTAAAACTAAACACACTTTCGAGTTTACACTAATTTAACAAATCTTTTTTGGTTACACTTTAATTCACTAAAAAGAAAAACGGCTTGATGCCTATTTTAATTACACAGTCCTGCCACTATAAACATTTATTACCAATGAGATTGAAAAAAAGTGAAACATTCTCCGAAAATTTTCATTTTCATTGGTGAGCTAAAATTATACATTTTAATAAATTTGTTTTCTGATTTTCTATATACTTGGCATCATTGCTCGCGTACCCTGCAAAAGTTTTTTCTTTTCACAACAACATCAAAATCAGCCAATCAGAAACTGGTCCATTTTGGAACAAAAGCAGCCCCCCCAGATGTCAGGTCTTGTCTTAGCTATTTTCACACATGGTCACGCATTTCTAGAATGACAACCGCTGGTGTGGAAACGCGATTGAGCTTCAGCAACCATGATATGCACAATCGGTGCAGAAATGAGTATTTCAGTAAAATATTAACACAATGCGTAATCATAATGGACACGCATTTAGCTACCCATTGGTGGGCATGGTCTGACAAATTTTGAAAACTTTCAAATTTTATCATTCACAAAAATAATCATTTTATAGCCACGTGAAAAGTTATGTGAATATTTTATTCCCAGGTTTTCACGTAGTTTATAATGAACGTAGTTTTTAGTTGAAGATATTTAATGTATAATCCAGTCATAGTAACGCGTTTCAATGATGAAAAGTAGTGGGTGTTCACATCACATTCACGTACTAGATAAACAATTGTTATTCTGAATATGGCTAAAAGCTACATGTAATTAAAATATATTTCACTTTATATTGTGGCAACATTGATCCTGTCATTTTGCCTTCTATGATAATTTGTGGAAATTCGCTGGACAGCTTGTCTCCAACCCAATTGTAGTAATTTTCCCACGTTTTCATTTAAACAAAAAATCTTACCGCGAAAAAAAATTATCTTAGGAAACTAAAACTTGACACATGAAAGTTTAATAGCTTGTTTATGATCAAATAACAAGGACTTCAAACTTTAACACGCGTTTCTCTACACCAGATTCCGAGTGCTGATAAAATTCATTTGCTGCTGATAGTTGAGAAATTTAGTTAAAAGAAAATCAACTTTTCCAAACTACTTACATTTTAAAAATTCACTGCTACGCATTATTACACTTTAAGAATTCACTGCTCGCCATTTTTAGGATTGGGTTTTTCACATTGTAAATTCACGTAGGTTGTTTGGCAACTGGTCAATTCACGTAAATTGTTCGCATAACATTTATTTTCGTCAAGTAAAACATTCACACTGACGTTTGAAATAATTTCAAGTGATTTTTCAAATAATTTGAACGTGAACTTTTATTTGAGTGTAGTTTAATTAATAAAACCCCTGCTGTTGAGTGACTTTGCCAGCCCGGTGACAACAATAAGTGCTATCGTAACCAACATCTTCGGGGCCAGAGATGTCAGATCTGCAGATTTGTCTGTAAATCTGCAGATTTCGAACATAGTGCTGCAGACTTTTTTTTGTTGTGCAGACTTTTGCAGACTTTTGAAAAGCACAGACTTTCGTCAAAATTAACAGACTTTGAAATTGTCGCGACCTTTTTTTTGCTCGCCAAGTCTGTTTAACGTATCATACTGCATAGAGAAATTGCTGACAGTCTGCTTTCGGATATAAAGACTTTTGCCACGCTGTCTGAAGATATTTGAAATATTTACCTGGTATCTCTGTTCGGAGTCTTCATAGCTAGCAAGTCAGTGAGAGCAAAGTAAACAAAATGAAGTAAAATACAGACTCCTTACCTAAACGTGGTTACGAAAGGATGTGGAAGTGTTTCGATTGAAAGATAAAGTTTAATTTCGATTGTGATTTTATCCAAAAAAAAGTGGTTGTGAATTGTAATTCAATAAAATAGAGAAAATTCAGAAAGTAAAGTGCTTGTTCAAGATGGCGGAAGGAGGTGGGAAACCACCGGATGTCTAATAATGATGCACCACGTGACAACGATCAAATGGATGTGGTAACAGAACGTGTTAAATATCAATATGAAAAAGGTGATCTAGCGCCATACCGTGTTTATGTGGAGCTATTGGACAAAACCAGTAAAATCAAGGAATTCACCTTGGGAGCAAGGTTACGAAAATCAGAGAACTATCGAAGTATAACTGAAATGAAGTATCTTGGTAGAAACAAGATTATAATATTCTTAAACCATTTGACAGCGGCAAACGCTATGATAAGCGACGAAAATATGAACCAAGCAGGCTATAGCGCATATGTTCCAAGACATCTGGTATGTATATCTGGAGTACTAGCGGGAATCCCAACGAACATCACGGAAGAAGAAATCCAATGCGACATTGAAAGTCCAGTACCGATAGCAGGTGTTTATCGACTATCGCGTTTCGTAGATGAAGTGAAACAACCAAGCAACATAGTTCCGTACACCTACCTTACCAGAGAAAATCAGATTATTCGGCTCATCATGCAAAGTTAATCCCTTCATCCGAAGAGTGGAGTTCTGTACAAATTGCCATAGATTTAATCATTAAGCAGTTAATTGTAAAGGGCATCAGCGGTGCAACATCTGCTCAAAAATTCATAAACCGGAAGACGAACAGTTTCGTAATTGCAATGAAGAGACAAAATGTTTCCACTGCAAATCAAACAATCATAAATCATCGGATCCAAACTGCCCAGAACGTGCAAGGCAAGCCAGTATCAATGCAGTAATGTCCAAAAAAAGTATAACATGTATTGAAGCAAAAGAATTGATTACACCAGTCCCATTGCACAACTCATACGATCTTTTGACAAATTACATAGAATTTACAATACTAAAAGACTCATACGCGAAAATCACGGCTGGGAAAAGAACCTCAACAACACTCTCCATGAAAGCTCAATTGCAAATAGATTGTTAGGGGGGAACCGACGACACGACCAGGCACTCCGAAGAAAAATCTGAACAAAAAGTGTTCGTGAGTTATTTACTGCCAGTTACCATAAATATAGCGACCCCTCGATAATCATGAAAATAATCTTCTTGAGCAACACTGTTTAAGTTGCTATGAACTAGTTACCAAGGAGCGCTATAATAAATAAACAAATCATTTGAGAAAGTTGTAAAACTTTTATATAAATTTAAATTTTGTTTCAACGTTCTTTTTAGATTTGCGCTGACCACAACAGTACAACAACCAAATCTGGTACTAGAAGTAAAGTTTGCGACAGAAAGGCGTCATCCTATATCATCCACAGCTACCCATTAGCTCTAACTGCAGTGTAGTCATCTAACTCATCCATGATGATGATCTTTCTTTTTAGAAATATCCAGTCGAGTTTCCGAAACACATCACATTTGCTTAACATACTGTTAACCAACCCGGAAGTTAGTACAAGTCGTCACGAAATGAAAATGAGACTTCATTGTTAAATTGTATCTCACACTCTGTACATTCGACTACTTCAACAAGTTCCAGCAGCAGTAGACCGTAGTTATAGTCTGTTTTCTGTTTGAGACACAAATAATCAAATTATTTGAAGGAGACCTGTTTGTACTGGAGGCTTTCGATGTTCACTTCAAAACCTATAATTTCGATCAGATTTAATATACTGAGAAATTTGATTCTCGTGCTGTTCAAGTGCATTTCATATTCATCAAAGTATACACGCACTTTGCGAAGACCTCAAATCACTGAGACTAGAAGTAGAGGAGTTTCCAAAATATGACAGCGCATTGTTTCACAACATGTATGCTGATTAGCAACGAGGGTTGAACGATTTGGAACAAGGGGTGAATTGAAATGGTTTTACTTTAGAAAGTTATTAGAAGATAACAAATATGCTTTCAATACTAAACTCCGATGATCGGACTGATAAAAAGTTTGGCAATGACGGATTGAATGATTGCAAAACTTAACACCATTTAAAAACTCATTTACATAGCAGATAGTCGTCATAGATCTAAGTATGGTTTAACAAACATCCATGAATATTGAATTGTCTGGAAGTCATTTTTAATATGTTCGAGCACCAGCAAGCCTTAACGAAGACCTTTATCCGATTCAACTAAATGATAATTCCACTCGAGGTTGTTTGTTTTGTTTACATTTCCCAAGTCTCTAATATGCAGTAACCAAGGTTATGGTAACTGTTGTTTAAAATAAATAATCTATCAACTTGTGTTGCCAGTTTCAATAGTTTTTCAAGCGATTTCGTTTTGACATTACCAGTTACTGAGGGGTAGTTAGATTTGCGATACAGTTTCGATAGACGAGTGGCAGGTCGTGTCGTCGGGGGAACACTCACAATGATGAGACCAAGAATAGAACGGGTAAAAGAATGCGCATCGAACCAAAACCAACTGGAAGCCGTCCTCGTCAAACTGAAAAGTCAGTAAATTCACCCAACGGAACAGGGTTAAAGAATACAGTAACTGTAAATGAAAAGGAAAAATGGGAAACAGCAATCGCCGAAGCCTGTAAAAAAGCAGAAGAAAATGCAAACAGGAGGGCCAAAACTAATGCAATGAGCTATTATTCAGCTCTAATGCAAATTCCAGAATTAACAGAGCTTAATCGGGAAGAAATTAAAACCATATCGAAAAAATTTATAAAAATTGACGATTATATAATTTAAAGGCAGTTCAATCCTTGTCATAAACAATTAATAGAAACCGATAAATTCCCATACCTCGAAAACATTTTCGTTCAAAATAAAAATATATATAATCAAATATCGCCGTGTGTGCCCATAACCATTACAAAAAAAGGCAAATACTTTTTCCAATTTCAAGAGAATATACCCAAGCAACCAGAAGTTCCACAATTACTTAAAAAATTCACTTTCTTGCTGCTTAAAAGTACACGCGGAACTTTTGAGAACTTGAAAGTACAGATCAAGTTCCGCGTTAACTTTCTAGCTGCTTAAGAAAACACGTGGCAATTTTTGACAGTTCGAAGTACAGAACAAGTTCCGCGTGAACTTACTCGCTGCTTAAGAGAGCACGTGGTACTTTTGGCAACTTGAAAGTACCGAACAAGTTCCGCGTGAAGTTTTTCGCTGCATAGAAGCTGAACAATGTATTCTAGAAGCAGCTTAGAAGTTCGTTCCGCTGCGTCGCGCGAACTTTCAAGTGTGGATAGTTACTTAAAAAATGGGCTGCTTAGAATGCTATTGATTAACTTTGAGTGCTGCTTAAGCCAAATCAGTCCCATTTATCCGAACTTTTGGTTCGTTGGGTAGAAACAAAAGTATGGTTTTTCGAAAAAAGTATGACAAACTAACAAACACGACTTCCTAATAGAATGTTATCTAGACATAATTTTTCGAAATATTAGAAGTCCAAGATAAAAATAGAAGATGATGGTGACTACGATCTTTGTGGTGAACCT
Source organism: Malaya genurostris (assembly GCF_030247185.1). Taxonomy (NCBI): domain Eukaryota; kingdom Metazoa; phylum Arthropoda; class Insecta; order Diptera; family Culicidae; genus Malaya; species Malaya genurostris. The sequence goes on from NC_080571.1 coordinate 276,084,045, forward strand.
GAAACTAGCGACCATATTACATTGCACTTCCCAAAATTTGGAAGAATAAGATCTGAATTTGATTTCGATTGCAAAATCAGAAATCTGATTAATGTATTTAAAACAAAAACCTGTCTTAATCCACCTAGTGGTGTAATGATGCCTTTCTCATGTACATATAATATTGTGGTATTCTATTCAAAAATTTTCTCTTCGATTTTTGAAAGAAACCAAGTGATTGTTTATGCATAACATACAGAATAAAACAGTGCTTTGATTGCGTAAGCCATCCTTAAGAGAACGAAATGGGTTCACTATTATATGCACTTCCGGCACCGGAACCCGAGAACCGGTATAGACAAAGTCGGTTCGTACGGCAACCAACTAACATGACACACAAACTCTTCTAGTACGCACTCTATAACTCCGGATTCGGAAGTCGGATCCGGATGAAATTCAGGAATTCCGTATGGGACCAGAAGACCTTTCATTTGAATCTAAGTTTGTGAAAATCGGTCAAACCATCGCTGAGAAAAGTGAGTGAGAACCATTTTGGTATATATGACCACTATTTCCGGTACTTCCGGAACCGGATACCGGGAACCAGGATAGCCGGAATCGGTTTGTTTAGTTGCCTACTGATAATGACTATCGATTTGTGTAGTTTTGAGACCAGTTTAGAAAAATTTTCACGTTTTTTGTTTCGCCGGTTAAAGTGACGGTGTACAATATTGAACACACTTTACCCTATAATTTCGGAACCGGAAGTCGGATCCGGATGAAATTCAGAAATTCCGTATGGGACCGGGAGACCTTTCATTTGAATCTAAGTTTGTGAAAATCGGTCAAACCATCGCTGAGAAAAGTGAGTGAGATCCATTTTGGTATATATGACCACTATTTCTGGTACTTCCGGAACCGGATACCAGGAACCAGGATAGCCGGAATCGGTTTGATTAGTTGCCTACTGATAATGACTATCGATTTGTGTGGTTTTGAGACCAGTTTAGAAAATTTTTTACGTTTTTTGCTTCGCCGGTTTAAGTGACGGTGTACAATATTGAACACACTTTACCCTATAATTCCGGAACCGGAAGTCGGATCCGGATGAAATTCAGAAATTCCGTATGGGACCGGGAGACCTTTCATTTGAATCTAAGTTTGTGAAAATCGGTCAAACCATCGCTGAGAAAAGTGAGTGAGATCCATTTTGGTATATATGACCACTATTTCTGGTACTTCCGGAACCGGATACCAGGAACCAGGATAGCCGGAATCGGTTTGATTAGTTGCCTACTGATAATGACTATCGATTTGTGTAGTTTTGAGACCAGTTTAGAACATTTTTTACGTTTTTTGTTTCGCCGGTTTAAGTGACGGTGTACAATATTGAACACACTTTACCCTATAATTTCGGAACCGGAAGTCGGATCCGGATGAAATTCAGGAATTCCGTATGGGACCGGGAGACCTTTCATTTGAATCTAAGTTTGTGAAAATCGGTCAAACCATCGCTGAGAAAAGTGAGTGAGAACCATTTTGGTATATATGACCACTATTTCCGGTACTTCCGGAACCGGATACCGGGAACCAGGATAGCCGGAATCGGTTTGTTTAGTTGCCTACTGATAATGACTATCGATTTGTGTAGTTTTGAGACCAGTTTAGAAAAATTTTCACGTTTTTTGTTTCGCCGGTTAAAGTGACGGTGTACAATATTGAACACACTTTACCCTATAATTTCGGAACCGGAAGTCGGATCCGGATGAAATTCAGAAATTCCGTATGGGACCGGGAGACCTTTCATTTGAATCTAAGTTTGTGAAAATCGGTCAAACCATCGCTGAGAAAAGTGAGTGAGATCCATTTTGGTATATATGACCACTATTTCTGGTACTTCCGGAACCGGATACCAGGAACCAGGATAGCCGGAATCGGTTTGATTAGTTGCCTACTGATAATGACTATCGATTTGTGTAGTTTTGAGACCAGTTTAGAAAATTTTTTACGTTTTTTGCTTCGCCGGTTTAAGTGACGGTGTACAATATTGAACACACTTTACCCTATAATTCCGGAACCGGAAGTCGGATCCGGATGAAATTCACAAATTCCGTATGGGACCGGGAGACCTTTCATTTGAATCTAAGTTTGTGAAAATCGGTCAAACCATCGCTGAGAAAAGTGAGTGAGATCCATTTTGGTATATATGACCACTATTTCCGGTACTTCCGGAACCGGATACCGGGAACCAGGATAGCCGGAATCGGTTTGTTTAGTTGCCTAATGATAATAACTATCGATTTGTGTAGTTTTGAGACCAGTTTAGAAAAATTTTCACGTTTTTTGTTTCGCCGGTTTATGTGACGGTGTACAATATTGAACACACTTTACCCTATAATTCCGGAACCGGAAGTCGGATCCGGATGAAATTCAGGAATTCCGTATGGGACCACGAGACCTTTCATTTGAATCCTAGTTTGTCAAAATCGGTTCAGCCATCTCCGAGAAAACCTAGTGAGATTATTTGACACATACACACACACACACACATACATACACACACACACACACACACACACACACTGGGGCAGCAGGGACTAGTCCAAGGGCTTAACGACCCCTCCCCATGGCCACTGCGAGTTAGGGGGCCTGCCTAGGATGTGGTGGGGTTCGGCAGTGGGCTCTGTTGAACTCCTATAAAAAGCTGCATGTGTCCGCAAGTAGGCCCTAGCAAAGCGACTGTGTACCGCTCAAAGCACACAAGCCCAGCAGGAGTGCCAACCGGCACATCAGGTTCGATACCAGTAAGACCCTGATTATTATATACTGGCCACGGCGAACAACAACGGACATGATGCGGATAACGGATCGGATGACGATGATGGGCTGACATTCGTGCTGTTCTGTTCCCTGAGTAAGGAAGGGTGATACCGACTTGAAACGGCGAGCGGGTCAACAGTACGTCTGCCTCCGTCCCGTTAAAACCTTGGCAGGCCTCCGGGTACGTTCAATACTCGCACCAATTAAGGTGGGTAGTAGGCCCAGTTGAGAGCACTCCTGGCTTACGCTGATCCGGCCCTGGACACGAACCCTATGAAGGTACGTGTTCAACCCTCGCTAGGCCTCCCTGCTCGCAAAGATAACCTAGGGATCATAAGCGACTACTACAACGAGTGGAGATAGCGGCCCGGAGTGGGGACCCTGAAGAATGGAAGTAATTGAAATCGAAGTTGAGAAAGAAGTGACAAATCCGTTTGTCAAGAGTGGCTTGGTGAGGACACCGCCGCCGCAAACCCAGCAGGTGCAAAAGCAGCACACGAACGAGCAGCAGGGTCAGCAGCAGTATAGCGCGTGGACGAAACCACCAAAACCACCGAGGGTAGAGGCAGCGAAAAAGTTGGTGGACGAGCTGCACGAGTATGTGGATAAGAGAAGCAACGTGCACAAAGACATCAAGGCGTTGGTGATTAAGCTCCAAGGCGCTCTTGGTTCAGCTGTCAAGGAGTGGAAAAGCGTAGTGCAGAGAGCAGAAGCTGGGGAGAAGGAGTTGTTAGCGGCGAAAACTGCCTTAGAGGCACGTCGCGCAGCGCAAATGCAAAGGGCTGAAGCCGACACAGCTAAGAGGGAGGTCAACACGGCGAGTAGTGTCCCCCCTGGGATGCAGTCCACGCCCTTCTTCACACCAAAGAGGCCAAGGGCATCGCCAGGAGATGCTAGACCAGGTGGTCCCAAGAGACACAAGGATGCCCGTGTCACTGGAGCTAAACTACCACCAGAAGCAACCGACGCGGTAAACAGCCGCACTGAATGGCAGGTCGTCGGCAAAAAAAAGGAGAAAGCGAGCAAGAAAAACCCGCCCAAAAAACGTAATGTCGTCAGGACGAGGAATAAGAGCGAGGCTCTCATCGTCAAAGCGAGCGACGACTCGTACGCCGAAGTCCTACGCGCTATGCGGATGAACCCGGATCTTAAGGAGCTAGGGGAAGACGTGCAAAAGGTTAGGCGCACTCGTAATGGTGAGATGCTCCTCGAGCTGAAAAGAAACCCCAAAGCAGGCAGCATCTCGTACAAGGAGCTTACCGAGAAAGCCCTCGGAAACAAGGTGGAAGTAAGAGCCTTGTGCCCGGAAGCGACTCTCCGGTGTAAAGATCTGGACGAGATTACTACGGAGGAGGATGTAAAATCAGCCCTGAAGGAGCAATGCGAGCTAGGAGAGGTCCAGATGACCATCCGTATCAGGAATGGACCTGACGGCACCAAGGTAGCCTCAATTAAGCTGCCAGTAGATGCAGCTAATAAAGCGTTGAAAGTGGAGAAAATATGTGTGGGTTGGTCTGTGTGCCCACTGAGCGTTTCCCAGCTACCGGACGTGTGCTTCAAGTGTCTGGGTTTTGGTCACTTCGCACGGAACTGTCAAGGGCCGGATAGGAGCAAACTATGCAGAAGGTGTGGCGAGGAAGGTCACAAGGCAAAAGATTGCACGAAGCCTCCGAAATGCCTAATTTGCGCTGCCACGGAGGATAACAAACATCCTACAGGCGGTAGCAGATGCCCAGCCTTCAAACGAGCGAGTGCAACGAAGTCCCAGTGGAGGTAGTGCAAATCAACCTCAACCACTGTGATACGGCACAACATCTTCTGCGGCAATCTGTTGCGGAACATAGATGCGATGTTGCGATAATTTCGGAGCCATACCAAATTCCACCCGGAGATGGAAACTGGACATCAGACGGAGCCAAAACAGCAGCGATATGGGCAGTGGGAAAATACCCCATTCAAGAAGTGGTGCACTGCGCAGATGAAGGGTTTGTTATAGCCAAAATCAACGGAGTCTTCATCTGTAGTTGTTATGCACCTCCACGTTGGACGATCGAGCAGTTCAACCGGATGTTGGACAAACTAACGGAAGAGCTAACCGACCGAAGACCAGTAGTAGTAGCTGGTGACTTCAATGCCTGGGCGGTCGAATGGGGCAGCCGCCTCACGAACCCAAGGGGAAGCAGTCTTCTGGAGGCCCTAGCTAAGCTGAACGTAGATCTTGCCAATGACGGTACCACCACCACCTACCGTAAGGATGGTCGAGAGTCCATCATAGATGTCACTTTCTGCAGCCCGGGAATGATAGGGAGCATGGACTGGAGAGTGTGCGAAGAATACACCCACAGCGATCATCAAGCGATCCGGTATTGTGTTGGGCGCAACTCGCAGGTGGAATCAAGCAGAACGCAGTTTGGTGAGCGAAAGTGGAAAACAGCGAACTTTAACAAGGACGTATTTGTGGAAGCACTGAGGCTCGAGCGCAACACAATAAACCTCAGCGCGGAAGAGCTGACTGCAACACTATCACGTGCGTGTGATGCAACCATGCCTAGAATGGGAAAACCCAGAAATGGGCGACGTCCGGCGTACTGGTGGAATTCGACGATCGCTGACCTGCGGGCACGTTGTCTACATGCCAGGAGAAGGATGCAGAGAGCTAGAAACAGCGGCGAAAGGGAGGAAAGAAGGTTGCCCTATAGAATAGCAAGAGCCACACTCACCAAGGCAATCAGGCTCAGCAAGAAAGAGTGTTTAGAAGAGCTGAACAACAACGCCAACGAGAATCCATGGGGTAATGCCTATAAGATGGCCATGGCAAAGATGAAAGGTCCAGCAGTTCCACCGGATAGGTGCCCGGAAAGGATGAAAACTATCATCGAGACCCTGTTCCCGAAGCATGAGCCTACGATATGGCCGCCAGTACTGTACGACGTACAGGATGTCCGCGGCGACGAAATCCGAGTATCAAACGAGGAGCTGCTTGCTGTAGCGAAAGCCTTACCGGTGAAGAAGGCTCCAGGCCCGGACGGAATTCCAAATGTGGCCCTTAAAGCTGCGATTCTGGAGAATCCAGACATGTTCAGGACTACATTCCAAAAATGCATGGAGGATGGTAGTTTCCCTGACATTTGGAAGCGGCAGAAGCTGGTGCTGCTACCAAAGCCAGGCAAACCACCTGGCGATCCGTCAGCATATAGGCCTATATGCTTGCTGGACACAGTCGGAAAACTGCTGGAGAGAGTGATCCTTAACAGGCTCACAAAGTACACTGAGAGCGAGAACGGTCTGTCGAACATGCAGTTCGGATTCCGGAAAGGCAGGTCCACTGTAGAAGCCATACGAGTGGTCATGGAAACCATGGAAAAGGCCCAGAAGCAGCAGAAAAGGGGAAACCGCTACTGTGCGGTGGTCACATTGGACGTGAAAAACGCTTTCAACAGTGCCAGCTGGGTAGAAATAGCCGACTCTCTGCACAGGTTGAGGATACCAGAGTACCTATGTCAGATTCTAAAAAGTTATTTTCAGAACCGGACGCTGATATACGAGACAGACGCCGGATACATAAATATGTCTGTCACGGCTGGCGTTCCACAGGGATCCATCCTGGGTCCCACGTTGTGGAACATTATGTACGATGAAGTGCTGAAGCTAAATCTGCCCAGGGGAGTTAGGATTGTCGGCTTTGCGGATGATGTGGCGCTCCTAGTAATCGGCGAGTCTCGAGAAGAGGTGGAGGTTCTCGCCATGGAGGCAGTAGACGTCGTTGAGAATTGGATGCGGGAAAAGAAGCTTGTGCTGGCACATGAAAAGACTGAAATGGTCATCATCAGCAACCGAAAGGCGGTGCAACATGCGAGCATCTCGGTCGGTGAGTGCATCATCAATTCGAAGCGTGAGGTCAAGCATCTGGGCGCTATACTGGACGATCGACTGAACTTTAACAGTCACGTTGACTACATATGCAAGAAGGCAATGAAGGTGATATTGGCGTTATCTCGGATTATGCCCAATAATTCCGCGATTGTCAGTAGCAAGAGGAGGTTACTGGCGAGCGTGTCATCATCGATCGTACGATACGCAGCTCCAGCGTGGTCGACGGCATTGACAACAGCAAGGAACCGAGCCCAGTTGAACCGCACTTTCAGACTGATGGCAATGCGCGTGACAAGTTCGTACCGAACAATATCGACAGACGCTGTGCACGTGATAGCCGGAATGATCCCCATCTGTCTGCTACTGGAAGAGGATAGCTTATGCTACAGGGATCGAGGCACAGGACGAGCCCGGAGCAGAGAGAGAGCCAACACGCTCACTAAATGGCAACAGCAGTGGGACAACGCGGAGAAGGGAAGGTGGACGCATCGATTAATTCCTAACCTGTCGGTTTGGACAACTCGAGTGCACGGCGAGGTAAACTTTCAACTGACGCAATTCCTGTCTGGACATGGCTGTTTTAAGCAATATTTGCACAGATTTGGCCACGCAAGGTCGCCGTTGTGTGTTGAGTGCCAGGAAACAGAAGAAACGCCGGAGCACGTAATATTCAGTTGCCCACGGTTTATCCAACCGCGTAGCGAAATGACTGCTATCGTTGGCGCCGATGTCAGCGTGGAGAACATCGTTCAAAGGATGTGCAGTGACGAAGGAAAATGGAACGCGGTGAACCGGACAGTTGTTCAGATTATGTCCACACTGCAGAGGAGTTGGCGAGAAGAGCAGCGTCAAATGACCTAGGTCCAAAGACGAAAAATGCCGGACTGTTTTCGGCACCCTAAGAAGACGGACGAAGCGTGTGAAATGTGGCTCGGTTTTCGGGACAGGTTTCTTCGCCGGGAAACTCTCCGTCGGGTAGGCTAGACCCACCACCGTGGGCTAGTTGAGTAGGCGCGTCGTAAACCGGTTTCGGAACGTCAGTTTCGAGAGAACTTCCAGCGTCGGGGAACTCTCTGTCGCGGTAGGCTAGGTCCTTCGGCGGGGACTAGTCGAGTAGCCACCACAACACCGACTTGTGTCGTCGGGGCGCCAGCCAACCAGAAGCTATGCTCCAACTGGAATCGCTGGACCGACCTCGGCACTCTCTCGTGTGTCCCGAGTGGTGCAACAGGGGACTCGGTGTCGGGAGAGCCTCTTTCGCCGGGGAACTCTCCGTCGGTGTAGTCTAGATCTTTCATCGGAGATTAGACGAGTAGATCGTGGTGTAGCACCGTTAAGATAGTCGGGGCACCAGTGAACCGGAAGCCATCCTTCAACCGGCATCATTGGATCGACCCAGGCATCCTTACGGTCGGGCCGTAGACGGGTATCGAAAACGTCGGTTTCGGGAGAACTTCCATCGTCGGGGAACTCTCTGTCGGTGTAGGCTAGAACCATCACCGGGGACTAGTCGAGCAGACGCCACAACACCGATTCGAGTCGTCGGGGCATCAGCGAACCGGACGCCATGCTCCAACCGGAATCGCAGAACAGACCTCGGCACTCCTTCGGGTGTCCCGCGTGGCGTACAAGGGGAAACTCTCAGTCGGTGTAGGCTAGATCCATCGTCGGGGATCAGTTGAGTAGTGCGGCGCGACGCAGCGGCATTGGGTTGTCGAGGCGCCAAAGGTGGATCGAGAGGGATAAAGATAGAAACTCAGGAGCTCATTTTCTCCCTAACGAAGAAGTGCATGAGCACAGCCGAGATGTATGTAGAGAGCAGGAGCTCATTTTCTCCCAAACGAAGAAGTGCATGAGCACAGCCTCCCCCGAAGTATTGAGCTTAGCTTAGTTCCGGGGGGATCAAGGCAAGATGTCCAAGGTGTTTTAGTGGGTAAGGTTCAGCCAGTCCCACTCGCTGGTTCACAATAGCGGTAGCTTGACAACTACTGAGCGCGTGAACTGGGAAAGTACATAAGTAGGTATTTCACCTTGTAAAAAAAAAAAAAAAAAAAAAAAAAAAAAAAAAAAAAAAAAAAAAAAAAAAAAAAACACACACACACACACACACACACACACACACACACACACACACACACACACACACAGACATTGCTCAGCTCGATGAACTGAGTCGAATGGTATATGACACTTGGCCCTCCGGGCCAATTTTCACTAGTCGGTTTTTCAAGTGATTGCATAACCTTTCTATATGAGAAAGGCAAAAACGATCCATTATGTACTAATAATCAATTTTTTGAAAGAGATAAAGATTGAATTAAGAATAAGCAAAAATGGAACCGAAAACTGAACATATCACTCGATGCAATTGGATGAATAATCAGTAAAATGTTTGCACACGACACGTGAAAAATAACAGGGCAATATAGTCATGGTAACTGCGCCCTCAAATACGGCTGACATTACCTATGTCGTCAAACAGAGATAAAGCAGAAGAAGTAAAATACAACACTTCATCGATTGTGAAAGTAAGTATTACAATTTGTCACCGCACGTTTTATAACGATATCACATTTCTTGGTTGATTTTTCATTAGGGCGTATAAGCAAGTAACAGTTTCTCTTTAATCATTCTCTCTTTCGATTATTGTGATGTGATTAAAAAGATTTTCTTTGATATCACTATTCTGTTTGAAAGTCGAAAGTTTCGGGTATCATTCCATGCAAAGAGTTGAGTGATAAACGTGGAAACCTTTTGGTAATTAATAGAAGAGAAAGTAAACAAAGAGAAACTGTCACTTGTTTATACGCCCTATTGAAAAATTAACCGAGATTTATAGTCAAGCATATAAAAATCAATTTTGTTTCAACAAATCACAGATATTTAGCATCAACAAACTTTTATTTATGTTTACATACTTCTTCGTTGTTTTCGTCTTTGCGGAAAAGATGATGGTCACATGGCTGCCCAGCAAGGACTTGGGCTTTGCGTTCTGTTCTTCGACAACAATAAAAATAAATCGATGACAACTTTTCATAAGGGTACATAAACCAAATGTAAACAAATTCAATTAATGCATACATATTTTAATCACTAAACAATCTATTGATTCACTTAAAATGAGCTAATGTTTGTTCGAAAAATTCCTCTGAAATCGAAATCTTCAAAAGGTCACATCAACAAAATAATTTTAATGATCAAATTTTATTTGTGTTACCTTTTATATTCATATGATAAACATAGGAGCATAAGCATCCAAAATTAAAACAAGCCTTTTCGTGTATGTGCCGTTTCAGTTTGAGTTTATTCAAATGTTTGCTCATAATTCATACAATAACGCTGGTTGTAACGAATGTTGAGTCCTTTTTACAGATAAGAAAATTTCGAAGGTAAATTTATGGAAATACATAGTAATTTAATTATTTTGAAATCGACTTCAAAGGTGTTTCGCCGAAAAGGTGTTTCAATAAAAGGCATAAAAACAACGTTGCCTTTTGAAAGGGACCAAAACATTTTTTGGTTAGTTTTCTTGTTAAATATTATACATTAATTAAAACCACGATTTGTTTGAGTACTTTGTAAATTATTACAACATATTATAATGCAAAACACAAATTATGTGTTTAAATAGTTGAATAGGAATTTAAAATGCTAACTCATTTTTCAAAGTTGATTATCCTAAATGTATCTTTTTGTTCATAGCACCTTATGAAATGTTGTCATCGAGATGAAAGAAAAGATCAATCAAATTTGAGTAAAAAATATTTAATATGTACTTTTTAGTGTGTGCACACATCTCAAAGCCAGAGATGCCAGGTCTGCAGATTTGTCTGTAAATCTGCAGATTTGGGGTATAGTGCTGCAGACATTTTTTGTTGTGCAGACTTTTACAGACTCTTAAAATTCTCGCAGACTTTTGCAGATTTTTGAAATTCTCACAGACTTTCGTCTATATTTACAGACTTTTGAAATTTCCGCGACCTTTTTTTTTTTTTTTTTTTTTTGCTCACCAAGTCAGTTTTGCGTGTCATACTTTATATAGAAATTGCTGGCAGCAAGACATACTTCTGACTGCAGATTTTTTTTCAGATTTACAGACCCTGTCTGCAGATATTTGAAATTTTTACCTGGCATCTCTGCTCAAAGCAGTCACCAGCTGACACCAGACGATTGTAGATGTGTTTGTTTGTGCTTTGAGTTAGCCCTTCGAGTATAAAAAAATTCGCGACATCGTGAAGTGCTACTCGGCCATTCAGTCGTGTTCGATTAACGCTCAGCTGTGTAGTATTTTGAGTAGCGTTTTCAATTTGGAAAAAGATATACGGTAGTGTTTTACCGAATGGTTGCTACTTTAATTGGAAATCCTTTGTCTAACCCGCGAAACGGTCAATATTAGTGGCCTTTCTCTGCAGCCAGCGGGTTAAGTTGCGTAATTATTGAAAAATACTGGATTTATCGACTAGACCCATTAGTCATACCGTAGTCGAATTCGAAATTATAGTACAGGATGATTGACGAAGAGAACTCCGCAGCAGCGGTAAGCTTCACTTCAAATGGTCATGCTTCAACGGCGACAGGCAAGCTAATATGCATTTCGCAGTAGTGAATTTATTGCATAAAATTTGTTTATTTTAGTTGCCAACGGGATTGTCCACAGATCCACTGAGGAAGTAGAAATTCCTGTGCCGTGGGGCACGGTAGCAGGTCAGTTGTTTTAATAGTGAATGTGTCGGTCATAGTTTACATAGCTTATCAGCTTCAATCGGTTAACACGCGAATTGGCACAAAGTGAGTGATGGAAATGTGATCGATACATGTATTGCAAGTCAAGAATTAGTTTGCTTGATCCCCGCTCTATCTGTTTGATTGGAAAATTCTTTACCCCACTTGTTGGGCTTCACAGTTTCGGCGTTGTTTATCGTATGAATTTTGCTAAGTCATTGGATTGTATGAAGCTGGCAAAAAAAATGTTTTTGGCTGCAAGCTTGTGACGTAAGGCTGCGTGATGGTTTGCTACATCTCTCCACGCGATGAGTGGCTGATGAAATCCACATACCTACATTTAGTACTTTGAACTACTTTTGGACTGGACGAGGAGAATTTTATCGCTTGCTTACGTAAACTGTACAGAAATTTTTAAAATCGAATACTTCATCCGTCCGAGGGAAGCCGTATTTTTTACTAGCATACCTAAGATACCGAAAGGTTATTTTTTTGGAATACTGAAATTGTGCTTTTTATACCTTTCTTCACCATTGGTTTTAAGATTCTCTCAAATTAAGTAGTTAATGAAGTGCCTAACACGTATAATAGGTGCTCTAAAAGGTCAGGTATTTACACTATGATTTGTTGCATGATCAATAAATCGCCTTCGATCTGCAATAATTTAAATAAGGTTAAGTAAGTGTTTACTGTTTTAATAGCATTTCCACTCTTTCGGTGCCTGTGATTGCTTGTTTTAACTTTCACGTGCATTTTAACTTTCACGGTTCACGTCATTCGTAAATGGAACCGCCGTGCGTTCTACATTTTTATCTCAACTGAACCAAATTAATCCAAAACTTTAAACTAAATTTCAGGTAAATGGTGGGGCTCACGACATAAGCAACCGGTTCTGGCCCTACATGGTTGGCAGGACAATGCGTGCACGTTTGACCGGCTCTGTCCACTGCTACCGGACGACATTCCGATTTTGGCTCTCGATTTACCGGGCCATGGTAAATCGTCGCACTATCCGAAGGGCATGCATTACTACATTTTCTGGGATGGAATTTCATTGATTCGGCGCGTCGTGAATTATTACGGCTGGAGCAAAGTTTGGCTACTCGGACATTCACTTGGCGGTGCACTGAGCTTTATGTATGCTGCGGCATTTCCGGACGAGGTGGAAGGATTCATTAGTATTGACATAGCGGGTCCACCTGCTCGCGATCATCGGAAACAGGCAGCCAATTTGGGTGAAAGCATCGATAGATTTTTACGGTACGAAACACTTCCGGAATCCAAAACGCCAAGCTATAAATATGACGACGCGATTGATGTGGTGCTAGCGGCTTATGATGGGTCTGTGGATCTTCAATCGGTCGAAGTTTTGATGCGCCGTGGCATGGCCCCTGCGCCGGCTAGTAGTGGCTCAGAAGGGTTCTGTTTTTCGAGAGATTTACGACTGAAGGTGGCTCTGATGGGGATGCTTTCGTTGCAACAAGTACTGGCGTATGCTGAGCGTATCAAATGTAAAGTGCTCAACATTCGAGCGGTACCTGGGCTGCACTTCGACAATCCGGATTACTACCCTAGCGTGATAGAGACTATGAAAAAGTCTGCAAGTAAGGTTGTTTATCTTGAGATTCCCGGCACTCACCATCTTCATTTAGTAACTCCAGAAAGAATTGCTCAACAAGTGACTGATTTCCTTCTGGATAGAAATTAATCTATTTCAACCTGTACCTTAAACAGTACCTGTTTCACACAAGCAGGATACGCTGGCACTGCACGCTATTGTTATTCGTGTTCTATCTACTTGTTGAAGCACTGCACATCTAATATTACGCTTCATTACGTAGCACTCCGTTGAGCGGATTTTCTCAGTAAGATTAACAGGATACGTGATTGCATTAAGCTGGCGTTTCAGCGAGTTTGCAATAAATATTTATCTTATACTAGTACAAATGAAGGGGTAAATGGATATGCTAAGTGAGATGTGATAAACATGGAATGTTTTAGAAAATAGAAATGATTCAAGCGACAATGCTCGATATATTTTTGTACATACACTTTCATGCATAATAAACACGTGTTTATTGTTGAAAAAAATTATCAATTTTCAATTATACGTATGTTGGCCCATACGCCTTTTTCGTTGTACAAGGCACTAGCGACGTTTCCTTAAGATACTTCTCGATAGCTTTTTGCAAGATTGTCTCCAATGGACTGAAAGTGGCACGTGAACGGAGCCGGGCTTTTGATACTTCTAGAGATTTCAGTAATTCGAAATTACGCTGTCGAGCTGTTTCCAGTGTTAGGCTAACGTGATTTTTCTGCTTAGTCTTTGAAACGTGCTGCTGATCGTGTTGCAATGCGAGTGCTTCCTTTTGATTGCTTTAGGAAATCAGTTATTCGAAAAAAACATTAAATATCGTTACAGTTCAGTCAGAATAAGGCATTAACATTTTGTGCTTACAGTATTTTTAATTTCTCGTCCAGCTCGTATTCTATCATTGCATATCTTTCATTCACATCCGATATATAGTCTATATCTTTGCTCATTTCTTAAAATTTCAAAACTACCTATGGTTAGTAATTTTAAGTAATAGAAAATTGTAATTCAAAGTAAATTCTGTTCGAGTGTGAATTTTGTTTGGTGCCTAATGTAGTAGTTGCCATGGATACTAAAGCTATAAAAAGCTTCGGGTTAGGAGCTTTGCTTCAATGTTTTGTAGCAAGTATCCAGCTTTCACGTATTGTGGTGGCAATCATCCCCATGCTCGTTATATTTTAATATCGGTAATTTGGTTAATAGATCTGCGATTATTCATGAAAAATTCTACTTTAATTCACCTATCGGTTTAACAAAGGTTTTCTATAGCTGTATATCCTATTGCAATGCAGTTCATCAAGATATTGGCGTTTGACCTGTGTATAAAACCCAACAAGAAACTGTTTACTTACCATTTGGAAAACGATTATAAGTTCAACAATCACTGAAAACGTTCACTTCCGAATCTACGCGGTTTTTTATGCGATTTTTGCCTTTCTCATATAGAAAGGTTATGCAATCACTGTGAAAACCGATTTTTGAACCGAGGCCCGGAGGGCCGAGTTTCATATACCATTCGAATAAGTTCGTCGAGTACGTCTCATCGCAAAAGTGGTCAAAAAGTACCTGGAAACGCTGAAATGAGAAGTCTTGCTCGACCCGCCGTATTCCCCAGATGTCGCCCCTTCTGACTTCCACCTATGCCGTTCGATGGCACACGGCCTGGCAGATTCATTTTCAATCCTTCGAAGAGTTGGAAAAAAGGATTGCTTCATGGATAGCGTCAAAAAAGGACTCCTTTTTTCGAGCCGGGATCCGAAAATTTCCGGAAAGATGGGAGAAAGTTGTCGTTAGCGACGGACAATACTTTGAATAATACATCTGCAAGCACTTTTTCGCAATAAAGCTTTGAAATTTGGAAAAAAACGGCGGAAGCAAAGTTGTACACCTAATAGCTGAACCGGAATGAACAATTTTCATATTCAAAAGTCTTGTGCTCCCATACAGCATTCCTGAATTTATTTAAAAAAAACTTCTGTTTTCTACAGTGTGATATGTGCAAATAAATGAAAATATGTGCACTTGCTGTTTGACGTGATTGTACCGATTTTTACAACTAAGAATTCAATGAAAGGCTTAAAGGGCGTATAGGTTCTAACACTTATGAAAAATCTTTTTTTTCTCTTTTTTTTTTGTTCAATAATATAATACAATTTTTGGTACGCTGCTTGAGTTCTAAGATGTCAAGAGCATTTTCTAATTTTAATTAACGACTAACGTAAAACTAGGATAGATTTTCGAAATTCCAGCCTTCAGATGGCGACAGCCGGTTAAATGAATATAGCATGAGAGTCTTCCAGATGACGTTGGCGTACTTGGGCCTGCTTCGATTGACTTGAAAATTTGACAAAGCATTCTTGACATATTTTATTATGACAAAATGCAAGGAAAAAATATGATTTTTCCGTAAATGTTAGACCCTACGCGTTTCCCACAATATTAAATTGTTTCCTTCGATTTTATAGACAATAAACTTGAAACGCGTTTTTCTCGAAAGCAGGTTTTTAAAGTCCGTATCCATTGTCATTCACTATTTTTTTTTCAAATTTTGTTCACTCTTCCTGCATGTAAAATACCAGACCCCAACGTTTTCCTTTTCGTTTTTAGTTACTTTGGGGAGGTTTCACAGCTGCAAAGCGGCGGATTTTTTTTTGTGAAAAATTGTTTTTTTGACTTTAAACAACCAGCAAAAGTTTCAAAAATTTAAAAATCGAATAAAAACATCTACTCTAACTATACTACTTTGAATGGTTGACTTCTGATTAGCCTGCGCTGAGATACAGGGGACACCGCAAATAATCATGCTAAAAAAACTTCTTCGCCGGCTTATTCCTCAATATTTTTCAACGAAAAAATTACGGAATGTTGTTCGAACTATGCTAAGTATTACGCAAAATGTTTGAGTTTATGTTGAATATTATTGAGAATATTCGCACAAAAAACACATGCGGATTGATAAAAAAAGGTATCATGCCACTTCTAGGTGGATTAAGCACGTTTTTTCTTATACGATTTTAATAGCGAATTTTCAATGTCATGCAAATTGTTTATGCTAATTTCCAAAGCTATGCGTTGTTTACAATTTTTCAAATTTATACGGTTTTTTATTGTATGTTTCGAAGTTGTGCGTCTTGTCATGTTTTAGAAATGCATGAAACGTCGAGATCTGGTATTACTGGACTTTTCGATTTTGTTTCATAAAGTTATTTTCGAAGTAGCACCACATCTCGTTTTTTCATGTATTTCTAAAACAATCGACATAACTAATCGATTTCGGAAATCTGAAAAGTACCAGTTATAAAAAAAATTTTTGGAGGTAACACTGACGTTTGACAAATTTTTAGGATATCCGGAAAAATATTGTTTTTCGAATTTTTAATGTTAAGCGGTCTTTTAGGTGAATTTAAAAATTGTGTATCTTCGGTCGGTGGCTTGACCGAATTTGACCAAACTAGTTGCAAATCATAGGTCTTCCTGAAAGTATGCACACTATTGTTTTTGTGTTTGGATCTGATGACTACTTTCCGAGTTATACAACCGATCAAACGAGCTATAGATTGTAAGAATACGTTGACTATTCACGGAGATATCAATACGTATAGTAGATTTTTCTTCCAAATCCTAATAGTAGGAGTTTTGAACGAAGCACGATAAAATGACACTTGGAATCAAAATTATACACAATTTTCAATAGAATCATTTCTGAAAGATTGACTTTTGGTTCCGGAATTATGGGGTGAATTGTGCAAAAAATTGTTAAAATAAGTGCACTAACTTTTTTCTCAGAGATGGCTGAACCGATTTTCACAAACTTAGGTTCAAATGAAATGTCTTGAGGTCCCATACAAAATTCCTGAATATTATTTGGATCCGACTTCCGGTTCGGGAGTTATGGGGTAAAATGTGCAAAAAAATGAAAATATGTGTTCTAATTTTTCTCATAGATGGCGCGACCGATTTTCACAAATTCAGATTAGATTCAAATGAAAGGTCCTGTGGTCCCATGCGTAATTCCTGAATTTCATGCGGATCCGACTTCCGGATCCGGAAATATAGGGTAAAGTGTGTTAAAAATTGTATACCATCACTGAAAATGGGGAAAAACCTTTAAAAAAATTCTAAATCGACCTCAAATCTTTTCCAATTGATAGTTTTCATCAGTAGACGGTCAAACAAACCGATTTCGGTTATTCTTTCAAGAATCGCAGAGAATTATTTTGAAAAATACCACAGTATTATATATGATAGTATGATTGATATGAGAAAGGCATCATTACACCACTAGGTGGATTAAAACAGGTTTTAACTTGCAGTCGCAAAACAAAACAAGTACACGGCAACTGCCAAAGATGAACTTGATTCATCGGCAGTTCATTTGTGTCGTCATCGTGCAAAACCTAATTATGAAAATGATATTTCAGTTATCTAATTTGCCTATAATCTATTATCATGAATCAATTCGAATGTTTACATGAACCTCATTTGAAGGCACTGTTGAAAGAGATATTTGGTTACTTCAAGAGATCAACTGGCGGTGGTAAAACTGAACTTTGATTGGAAGAGAAACGAGTGAAGAACTGAATGCTGCCCGTTGATACGTCAGCAAACGTTGTGTGTGTGTGTGTGTCAGAGTGCGAAGTTTACTGCAGTAGGGTGATCGTCAATGTGTTCCACATGCAGTTTCAATTGAATTGAACGAAGTTTCACTGCACTGCTCTTCAGTATACTATTATGGTTCAATTTGTTTTTAGCACCTCCCTCCCCGGAAAAAAATTGTTATTGTCCCGGTGCCGACGGTGCGAAGAACTCAGCGAGGAATATCGGTGGCAATCAAATGGATTTTATGCCGGATCCGGCATTCTAATACATGCACACGCCGGCAGCCGGCAGTCATCGCCGACGATAAAAAAAAGTCCCGGATGGTCCCGTCTCGGAACAGTACGAATAGACTTTTAGTCCTGACTAGAGTGAATCAGGTGAATGATTTGGGAATACAAATGGATGAACAATTGACATTCGATATTAGGTTTTTTACCATCACTGCTAACCTGTTTGTAAACATAGATGTTTTTGTTTGTCTGTTGACAAATTGATCAATATCGCCGAAATAGAGTTTTAAAACATTTGTTTACGATTGGGTACGGTTTGTTTTTGAGATTTATTAAATAAAAGTCACTAGTTGCAAAGTGTAAAGATGATTGTTTGAGATGTGTTCTTCGATTTTTCTTTAAGCTTGTTTGTAAGCAGTACCGCTGAACTGTCAAGAATGAATTCTTGTTCATTTGTGACGTCACGATAAAAAATCTAATACATCGATCAATTATAATCAAAAAAGGGTTACGTCAATTGGGATTCATTTTAAAAATCGCTAAGGAATTCAAAGACAAATACTGTTTGAAGGCTTTGTACTGTTCACTAGTTCGGCCAATCCTTGAGAACGCGTGAATTGTTTGGTTTCCTCATCAAATTTCGTGGTGCATGCGAATTGAACGTGTTCAAAAACGCTTCGTTCGTTTGGCACTGCTACACCTACCGTGGAGAGATCCAGCAAATCTGACACCCAGTCCTGATAGATGTAAACTAATTGGAATCGATACTCTGCAACGTCGCCGAAAAATTAAGCAAGCATTGTTCGTCGCAAAATTGATTAACGGATTTGATTGATGCACCTGAGTTACGTTGTGAAGTAAACTTTCGGACACAAAATAGAACACTACGAAATGCAAATGCATAATATTTATTTTTCATGTTATTTATTTAGTATGTATTCAGCCGTTTTAAGATTCGAATTATTGTAGTTGTCTTGTTTGTGTAATTGTTTTCAAAAGATGGTGGTTTTACTCAAATGGGCTTTACCCCACCCTATCTGTCCATTGAGATTCGCTTTTCCAATGGACAGAAACAGAAATAAATAAATAAATAAATAACTGTTATAAAAACTAAAAAGCGTCAGAGGCGAATCTACCGAGCTTACCGAGAGTTGCCAAACAAGTTGTCAGTAACAAATATTTGATTATGTGGAAAATAAAATTGATTATGTGTAAAATAAAATTATTATCTTGTAAATTGTCTTGTAAATGAATTGTCTGTGCTGGGCTAAACCGGACAAAAAATGTGGGGCTTAATCGAATACATAATTTTTGACTTGAAATTCTTAACGGATTTTAGAAATTCTAAATATTGAAGAATATATTTAAATTTTACTTCTTATCACTTATTAAAACTAGATTTACTATAAATTAAGTCAAATGGTTCATTAACAGTTCGGCTGAAAAGTTCGTTTCGTATTAGAAACACACTTTTTTTTGGCCAAAATTCGTTTTTATTATTCAACATAATTGCCATCAGAGGCGATACAGCGATTATAGCGATCTTCCAACTTTTCGATGCCATTTTTGTAGTACGATTTGTCCTTTGCCTCAAAATAGGCCTCAGTTTCAGCGATTACCTCTTCATTGCTTCTAAATTTTTTACCAGCGAGCATTCTCTTGAGGTCTGATAACAGGAAAAAGTCACTGGGGGCCAAATCTGGAGAATACGGTGGATGAGGGAGCAATTAAACAGCTCCAAACACTGCTCAGAATCATCAATTCGTTGTTGTTTTTGATCGATTGTGAGCTCACGCGGCACCCATTTTGCACAAAGCTTTCTCATATCCAAATATTCGTGAATAATATGTCCAACACGTTCCTTTGATATCTTTAGGGTGTCAGCTATCTCGATCAACTTCACTTTACGGTCATTGAAAATCATTTTGTGAATTTTTTTCACGTTTTCATCGGTAACAGCCTCTTTTGGACGTCCACTGCGTTCATCGTCTTCGGTGCTCATATGACCAGTACGAAATTTTGCAAACCACTTACGAATTGTTGCTTCGCCCGGTGCAGAGTCTGGATAACACTCATCAAGCCATTTTTTGGTATCAGCGGCACTTTTTTTCATCAAAAAGTAGTGTTTCATCAACAAACGAAATTCCTTTTTTTCCATTTTTTTCGCAATAACAAAAGTAGCTTCACTCAAAATGCAATATCTCACAAACTAATAATCAGACAGCTGTCAAATTTATACACGTATCTTTTGAAGGTTGGTACTAACTGAAAATGGTATGGGTTTAATTCTAGTGGCGCCCTCTCATAGAAACGATACGAACTTTTCAGCCGATCTGTTAATAAGTTTAAAAAAAGGCTCAACAAAACTTTACGGTTACCTAATTACGTTACGTTATGGTTATATGAAAATGCTATTGGAATTTTGAAGCAATTTTGACGATATTTTTGCGGAACAGATTTTGTTTTTTTGGGATCATATTTTCTCTAGCAGAAAGAATATTTTAAGGGGAGACCGGGGCTAAGCCGGACACTTACCGGAAATTTGAAAAAATCGTCCATTAGAACTTGGGAGCCCAAATTATCTATACCGTTGTATAGCTTCAACCTTCAGCTACAATTTCCAACATGTACAATTTTCAAAATATGCATTGATTTCCGTAAAGCGTCGCGATTGATTGACCAACCCAACACTCCAAATCTCAAAAGCTGCGGAGCGAAGTTGGACATTCTACGGGGCGAACCGGACACATTTGTAACATTTGTAAAACATGCATTAGTTTTTGTATCATGTCACCATGATTTGACCAATCCAATATCCAATATTTACGAACCGCGGAACTAAACCGGACTCTCTATGGGGCTAAACCGGACTATGACGTTTCACACAATAATGAAGAACGGATACAGCGAAGCAAAGTCCTGGCATTACATTCCTTTTGTGGAATTTGGCCTTTCTGTTTCAACAGACTTCGCAGCCGATTCTTAGTGTACAGAATCATTGCATGGCTAGTACTATGGATCCTACTGACACTAAGAATTCTTCCAGGTCGGGGCTCGAACATACGACAACTGGCTTGTAAGACCAGCGCCCTATGCATTGAACCGCCAACCCGGGACCGATACAGCCCGGATACAGTAGAGCGCCAACTTGATGAGCGCAAATGAAATGAAATCGTGTTCGAATGGATTGTCTGTTGGTTTCAACCTTTCGTGAGACATAATCCTGCTCGTTGGTAATATAGGTATTGTCTCGAAACATCACGCCCTGAAGTACCAAACAATTGATGAACTGACTTTAGTGCCTTTATTAAAGACTATTCGATTGTTTCGCTACATATAACAGATCGGCTGAAAAGTTCGTATCGTTTCTATGAGAGGGCGCCACTAGAATTAAATCCATACCATTTTCAGTTAGTACCAACCTTCAAAAGATACGTGTATAAATTTGACAGCTGTCTGATTATTAGTTTGTGAGATATTGCATTTTGAGTGAAGCTACTTTTGTTATTGCGAAAAAAATGGAAAAAAAGGAATTTCGTTTGTTGATGAAACACTACTTTTTGATGAAAAAAAGTGCCGCCGATACCAAAAAATGGCTTGATGAGTGTTATCCAGACTCTGCACCGGGCGAAGCAACAATTCGTAAGTGGTTTGCAAAATTTCGTACTGGTCATATGAGCACCGAAGACGATGAACGCAGTGGACGTCCAAAAGAGGCTGTTACCGATGAAAACGTGAAAAAAATCCACAAAATGATTTTCAATGACCGTAAAGTGAAGTTCATCGAGATAGCTGACACCCTAAAGAAATCAAAGGAACGTGTTGGACATATTATTCACGAATATTTGGATATGAGAAAGCTTTGTGCAAAATGGGTGCCGCGTGAGCTCACAATCGATAAAAAACAACAACGAATTGATGATTCTGAGCAGTGTTTGGAGCTGTTATATCGAAATAAAACCGATTTTTTTCGTCGATATATAACAATGGACGAAACATGGCTCCATCACTTCACTCCGGAGTCCAATCGACAGTCAGCTGAGTGGACTGCACGCGATGAACCGAACCCAAAGCGTGGAAAGACTCAACAATCGGCCGGTAAGGTTATGGCGTCTGTATTTTGGGATTCGCATGGTATAATTCTCATCGACTACCTTGAAAAGGGAAAAACCATCAACAGTGACTATTATATAGCGTTATTAGAGCGTTTGAAGGACGAAATTTAAAAAAAAACGGCCTCATTTGAAGAAGAAAAAAGTTTTGTTTCATCAAGACAGTGCACCGTGTCACAAGTCGATGAAAACGATGCTGAAATTGAATGAATTGGGCTTCGAATTGCTCCCTCATCCACCGTATTCTCCAGATTTGACCCCAGGGACTTTTCCTGTTATCAGACCTCAAGAGAATGCTCGCTGGTAAAAAAATTAGAAGCAATGAAGAGGTAATCGCTGAAACTGAGGCCTATTTTGAGGCAAAGGACAAATCGTACTACAAAAATGGTATCGAAAAGTTGGAAGATCGCTATAATCGCTGTATCGCATCTGATGGCAATTATGTTGAATAATAAAAACGAACTTTGGCAAAAAAATGTGTGTTTCTATTAAACGATACGAACTTTTCAGCTGAACTGTTACGATGAGATGTGAATTCGTAACAATTCTTTGACTTCTTTGTAGCCCTCATGACCCGACTTGTTTCGTTGTATCTTTAAAGCGACTATGCAGCGTATGTTCTATTTTATTCTTTTATGACTAAGTTACATACGTCATAAGTCATACATCACTAGATGAATAAAAAAATTTTTTTTGCACATTTGTAATTTTTTTTGCACATTTTACCCCATATCTCCGTAACCGGAAATCTAATTTAGTCAAAATGTAATAGCCAGCTATGGAACTGTAAGAACTTGCATTTATAACTACGTTAGTTGAAACCTGATGAGTCGATTGTTAACTTCAAAACACTGATTTACTATGTTGCTTCTCCGTGTGGATATCATCATACAGACAAAAAATCAATTAAAAATCTTTTTTATTCAACACAAAATTCGAGAAAAATTCCACCATATATAATTTGAATTATTCACTCGATAGATACATAATTTGATTTATTGTTCTTGTTCACATACCATCGTTGAGATAATATTAGTTGTCTATCGGACGAAGCCAATGTACGCGTTTTGTTTTCGGTTAATATGACAAATACTACTATTTCGAAACACGAACCAGCTGTGCAAATAAAAGTAAAGTTTGAAAACGCACTGTGGTTCGTCTCATTTTATACATAAGAAGACATTTTTCGCTCCATTCCGTTGGGGGCACTGTTTGAACAGAGTGGATCTAAATGATCGACTAGTGGCTCCGATGGAATCCCAAAATTAGGGGTTTAGAGCAGGCCCGTGCGCAGGAATCATCCATGGGGGGGGTTTCAAGGGGAGAGGGGGGTGTCCAAAAATGTAAAACGAATTCTGACAGGATCGTGCGAGGGGGGGAGGGGTTTCAAATTATGTCAATTTATAAATTGATAAAAAATTGATAAAAAATATGAATTGTCAAGTTATTTGCACTTTAATATAATAAGTACTCCATTGTTCATGAAACTTAATTTTAAAAAAATTCTTCATGGGGGGGGGGTTAAAACCCCCAAAACCCCCCCCTGCGCACGGGCCTGGTTTAGAGATATGAAAATGTTCAAAACCAATTTAATCTGGATAATGAACGATCTACTTCACGACATTGAATGGTTTGCATACTGCATCGAAGCAGACAACTGGCACTAGATTCGTGTGATGAGTGATATCGAAACCGAACTCTAATTTCAACAGAGACGATAAAAAAGTAAACAAGGTTGGAAGAACACAACTTTTTTTTTCTGTAAAATGCTGCTTGTTGTAGTTGTGGTTTTCTGTAACATCAACTATGGATATAGAGAGACAACTGGCCTGGCATTTACATAGAATTGTCGGACTTCTCTAACTATCTAGTTTGGCTCGAAGCTAAATACAGCTGATTCTATTTCCAAGTCGAATGATGCTGCACGGATGATGGGTGAGTCTCTTTAGTGCACGAGTATAGAAGAAACTTTTAAGAAAATATCGAACGGAAAATTAATGCAAACGCATCAGCTAGGCGTATGTGTGTTCAGACCTATCAGGCCTTCAGTACGATCAATGTTGCACCTTTGTGTAAGGCGATACTTTCCTCTTTATAGGCCCATTTGTTTGATAAGACGACACGTTTGTATAAATTTAAAATATCACTCGTTCTTACTTTCATTCAGTAGTCAGCCACAAAATGGATAATATCGAGAATGTCGTGCCTCTCGTGCCTTTAAAGTTAAACGGTTTTAATGTTCGCGAAGTGGTTCCGCGGCTCAGTAACTAGTGCGTTGTCAAGACCGCGTGTCTTCCGAGCACGTGATCCCTCGGTGAAGAGCAACCAACATCAGTTTATACAATGGATTACGTGAACGGCCCACTTGGAAGGTATCCGGGTTACTTAAGCCCAACGTACAGAAACTTGGCGCAACTGCGACCTCTGTGTTGAAAAAGTTTGTTCGTTTGGCTCGAGTTATACGGATTCTTTGTATCGACGTTTAGGAATCGTGATCGTTCGCGGTGTGCTTGGATCTTTTCCACGTCAGCGAATGAACGAACGAAGCGAGTGGTGCCACGAGGGCAAGAAATTTTAATCTCGAATCGGTTCACAATTCGTTCGTAGTAGTCCTCATTTAGTAGTGAGGTCTTATGAACATGCATCACTGGGAATGCATTCAATCGCAGTGTCAAAAAAATCTATTTTCGATTATTTCTAGAAAATAAAGATTAGTCGTATCGTACTATAATCAGTATTCCAGAAGACACTAATTTTTATTTAGTTCTTAACAAATTTGACAAAGCTTGACATCAATGGTATGAGTAAGAAAACTTTACTATATTTACTATAATCTCCTAAAATAAGCTAAATCTTCTTAATCGCTAAAGTGAAATTCGCTGACTCTGTTCAACTCACTGATTGAAATCATACACGAACTCAAATAAGTACTGAATTTTTAACTTTCCCTGTTTCGATTGTTGGCAGGTTTTTGAAATCTTTCAAAAATTATAGTTCAGTTCGGGCAGTTTAAATAGGTGTCGTTTTTGCTTGAAAACTACGAGAAAACGCAGGTTAGTCCACACTGAACAGTGTTGATGTGAGATAATATATAAGAAATAGGAATTAGTTAAATCCCATTCAATCTCTCACTTTCATTCATAAAATCATCATGCGATCTCACCCTGATTCAGCGTCCCAAAAAAAACTTATTGGTTGTTGTTCTGTTCTGGTTGATGTAAAATTGAAAAAAACATCAACTCAACGAAACGATGTGAGGTTCGTTGCTTCTTGACAGAAGAATACTGTTAAAAATCGGTTGATCTCTTTTAAATAAATGTTAAAACGATCGACGTTCGTCATGCTTGAAAAATAGTATTTTAATTAATTAGATTTTATGCGTGGCTGAATAAAAATACACTCATACCTCTTTTAACAGGGTTCTTCTATTTTCTTAGAAATGCACGAAACGTCAAAATCACCTATTTTCTCAAAAAAAATCCATGGCGACACTGGGATTTCAAAAAATTGCTTTTCGATAAAAGATCAGAACTCGACTTTCGATTTCGGAAATCTCAAAAGTCTCAAAGTCGATATTTTTCTAAAAAGAAAATAGAAAAAAACCCTTCTTAATCCACCTAGTAGTGTGATAATGCCTTTCTCTTCTTTCATAACAGTCTCATGAAAATATATTTCATACTTTTATTAAATAATTTCGGATATTAATTTTGACACCAATTGATTCAGATTGATTCGAGTAGTTCATGAAATTTCCGAAAACAAGAAAAAATTTTTGATGCCAAAAGGCTTAGAATTGCATGAAACGTCGAGCTTTAGTGTCATCCCGAAAAAAATTTTTTTTTAAATATCGACTTTTTGGGACAAAATTTTTTTAAGTCCCAGAAAGTTGATCTTTTTAGCAAAACTTTTTTTGAGATGACACTAAATCTCGACGTTTCATGCAGTTTTGAGAGTTTCGACATCAAAAAATATTTTTGATGTTGGAAATTTCATGTACTCCCCCCTATGGTGCTTTTTGAAGATCGAAAATTTTCAAACCTTAACCGCCGGGCAGCACCCCTTGCGCATGTCCGATTTAGCTCAAATTTTGCATGAAAGCTTTTTTCGAGGTGCTTAAACTTTTGAGCACTAGAGTTTTACGAAACAATATATATATATATATATATATATATATATATATATATATATATATATATATATATATATATATATATATATATATATATATATATATATATATATATATATATATATATATATATATATATATATATATATATATATATATATATATATATATATATATATATATATATATATATATATATATATATATATATATATATATATATATATATATATATATATATATATATATATATATATATATATATATATATATATATATATATATATATATATATATATATATATATATATATATATATATATATATATATATATATATATATATAACAGTTCGGCTGTAAAGTTCGTATCGTTTAATAAAAACACACATTTTTTTGCCAAAATTCGTTTTTATTATTCAACATAATTGCCATCAGAGGCGATTCAGCGATTATAGCGATCTTCCAACTTTTCGATACAATTTTTGTAGTACGATTTGTCCTTTGCCTCAAAATAGGCCTCAGTTTCAGCGATTACCTCTTCATTGCTTCTAAATTTTTTACCAGCGAGCATTCTCTTGAGGTCTGAGAACAGGAAAAAGTCACTGGGGGCCAAATCTGGAGAATACGGTGGATGAGGGAGCAATTCAACAGCTCCAAACACTGCTCAGAATCATCAATTCGTTGTTGTTTTTGATCGATTGTGAGCTCACGCGGCACCCATTTTGCACAAAGCTTTCTCATATCCAAATATTCGTGAATAATATGTCCAACACGTTCCTTTGATATCTTTAGGGTGTCAGCTATCTCGATCAACTTCACTTTACGGTAATTGAAAATTATTTTGTGGATTTTTTTCACGTTTTCATCGGTAACAGCCTCTTTTGGACGTCCACTGCGTTCATCGTCTTCGGTGCTCATATGACCAGTACGAAATTTTGCAAACCACTTACGAATTGTTGCTTCGCCCGGTGCAGAGTCTGGATAACACTCATCAAGCCATTTTTTGGTATCGGCGGCACTTTTTTTCATCAAAAAGTAGTGTTTCATCAACAAACGAAATTCCTTTTTTTCCATTTTTTTCGCAATAACAAAAGTAGCTTCACTCAAAATGCAATATCTCACAAACTAATAATCAGACAGCTGTCAAATTTATACACGTATCTTTTGAAGGTTGGTACTAACTGAAAATGGTATGGATTTAATTCTAGTGGCGCCCTCTCATAGAAACGATACGAACTTTTCAGCCGATCTGTTATATATATATATATATATATATATATATATATATATATATATATATATATATATATATATATATATATATATATATATATATATATATATATATATATATATATATATATATATATATATATATATATATATATATATATATATATATAAGAGCGGTAAAAATACAACGCTTTTTGTCGGTTACGTCACTTATACAATCATATCTCCGGAACCAAAAGTCACAGCCATTTGATCTTTGAACTTGATCAATGGACCGACAGTAGCTTTCAAACGAGCCCAAGTTTGTTAAAATCGATTTAGCCATCTCTGAGAAAATTGAGCGCGTTCAAATATCTTCTAAAAGTGCACACACACAGACATTTTCGATCTCGTCGAACTGAGTCGAATGGTATAGAACACTATGGGTCTCCGAGGCTCCGTTCAAAAGTCGGTTTTTCCAGCAATTCTAATACCTTTCTATAGAGAAAGGCAAAAAGAGACCGGTACAGCGTGATGGGTAGGTCGATGCCTTTTACGCAACCTGCATGGGTTCGATTCCTAAGCCCGCACATAGGGTCAAACAGTTTTTCTGGTCCGAAGAGGAGTTCAGAGCCTGTTGGCTGTTGGCCTGTTTAGTTCCAGAATCCTGATCTTCAGTGACTCGCAGCCACGAGACAGGGAAGCCAGCGTGATGAGTTTTCCTCGTTGTTTTCAAAAAATTAAGAAAACCTTATTTTTAAGTTATTTGGTGTTATCTTATACTGTTGAAAACTTTATAATAAATTGCTGATAATACTTATGATAACATGGAGAAAGCATTATGTAGAATTTTGAAAACGACGTCCCATAGTAAAGTAAGACGTATTCACGTCAAAAGGTTCTAGATGACATTAGATAACATTTTTGTCGCCGGAATTTTTTCTTAGTCTTGCGGTTTTCTTAATGCGAATGTTTTAAGATAAGCGGTTTTATCGGGCGACTTTCCAAATTTATGCGTTAAAAAGTGTAGCGGTTTCTTACGCGAATTTTCAAAGAAATGCGGTTTTTTATGTGATTATTCCGTATTTTCCGTTTAAAAAAAGATTCAAAATATCTGATAAAACTGGTTTCGAATATTTAGGTAGCAGTTTTTCTGTGTTCCATGTAAACTTAACTAAGATTTAGAGCATTTATAGCTCAATTTTCCTTTAAAAGATTCTTCACGATATCATTCCACCTATTCCTTGCAAATATTTTTCGTTTTGGGAGAAGGCTTCATTAAAATGCGAACACGCACACACATTGGAATTCATTGCTACTCGTGGGAGACGAACGGTGCATAAAATAGAGCCACTTGCTGGTGTGTAAAGCAACCAGCAAATTTACAAACCACACTGAGTGCGTGTCGCCTCGATGCTTTTTCTTGTTTTGTGACGAGGTTTTGTTTAAAAGTGATTACACACATTGAAGAGCGAAATTTTTCATGAAAACCGTAAACTTACGGATGCGGCACTTTTGTCTCTGTTAGGAGAAACCATGATAATGGCTTTGAAAACTGGAAAATTGAGACATTGCTCGCTAATAACTGACATTTCAACCACTAATTATCTAAAATGTGTAAGCTTTGAATCTGCTTAGCGGTTTACATTAAGCTGCTAGGTGGACTAGGATCTGAGCTAGGATCTAACCAAAAAAAACCTAAATGTTAAAATATATTTTTTGATGCGCGGGTGCGACCAATTAATATTCAACGATTTGTTTTTTTCTAGTCTTTGTTAAGACGTAGAGCCGTCTTGAGCTAGTTTTTCAATATGACCAGTATCTAACGAGTAAAACAGATTAAAAAATTGACATATGAACACAATGATGTAATAAAAACGCGAAAATGTTACCGCAGAGACGGGACTCAAACCCGTAGCTAAATCCTAACCGGAGAAATTGTTTTTTTTTCAATTGAACTACCCTGCATATGAAAACACATGAAGAGAAAGTCCAATTTATTAGACCAAACTAAGCATGCTTCGCTGTACTTAGCCTCCACGGTAGTCACTTACAGTCCCGTATCGACGGAAACAAATTCAACAGAAATACATATACAATGATCACTAATCTATTTCTACCCATCTACTTTGCCGCACGATACTGAATTGGTAAAACAATTTCCCCCGGTTAGGAGTTAGCTACGGGTTCGAGTCCCGTCTCTGCGGTAACATTTTCGCGGTTTTCATTACATCATTTTGTTCAGATGTCAATTTTACAATCCAATTAATGTTGTAACAGCTAATTCAATTAACCAACTTTTTGATTTATTTTACGTTTCGTCTTTGACTCATCAACGAAATTAATAAAAACGGTTTCGTCTGAGACGTCAGTTTAGACATTACACTCAGGTGTAATAGCAAAAAGTGTTTTGCAAAAAGGATCTTTACGTCGGCCTAGCGGTTTATGTTGAGCCGTCAGGTCGCACTAGTAGTTCAACATAAACTGCTACGCACTGATGAGTTAAAGACGAAACGTAAAATAAATCAAAAGGGGTATATGCACCTAACATAAATTTAGTGGTAAATATTTCCTCCCTTACATTTATCCATATTTAACCAATGTTTGTAAAACATCAAAATGTTTAAGAAACATAGTCATTTAAAATCTTGAATATAATACATAATAACGATACATAAATACTTGTATCGCAATGGTATCATGATTAATAACTTCTGATACCACAACGAAACCTAAATGGTTTAGCTCTTCTGTTTTTCGGAAAAACTGAAAAAATTGAGTAAAGTTTTCTTTAAAATCGTGGAATTAAAAGTAATTTATTTTCTTTAAAAACGATGCTTGACTTGTTAGAACGGCGCAAATCAACAAAAACTTCTCTGACTTTCATGTCTAAATACTTCGAGAACGACTACTTCTAGGAAAAAGGTTGTTATAAGCAAAAACTATAAGTTTGCAAATTATGCTGTAACACATCCATTTTTCAATTCACACCACTCAAATTTGCATCGAATGTGGACTTTAAGTAAGGGTTTAAAATAGAATCATTAAAAAAAGTGAGGTTGAAGAGACGTTTTTTAAAAATTATTTTATCGGTTGATTTTCCAATTCTTGAAAAACTATTGAATTTTTTTTCAGTGTATATTTTTAGTGTGTACATTCGATTTCCTACAGCTTTTTCTTGGACACCGTTTTCCTACAATTTTCTATTCCCGAGTTACCACGATGCATAAAAAAACACATCCACCCTTTCTGAAAATCAGTTTTGTAAAAGTTTTGCGTCTTGAGGCTAAACGTTTATTTAGTCCAGTGCTATATAATTATACGTAAGTATTGGGTGGAAGAAGAAACTTTGAATTGATTGGACCACATCCATTTTACCCCCAACCAACTGAATATACTCAAATTAAATTGTGAATTTCTACGACCATCCAAAATTAATCTTCCTTTAAAGCTACATACACTTGAAGCTTATTCCATTCAAAATGTAAATTTTTTAAAAGAATTCTAAGGTTTTTACGCAGAAAATATAGTGAAAAATTTCATACATTTCTCGAGATGCAAAGTTCACCGAAAAGAAATTTTTTATATTCTTTTATGTGAAGTGACTAATCCATGTTTCATCCATTGTCACATATCGACGCAAAAAATTCGGGTTGTTACGTTTAAACATGGCCAAACACTGCTCAGAATCATCAACACATTCTCGTTCATGGTCAACAGTGAGCAAACGCGGCACCCACTTTGAACAGAGCTTTCCCGTAGTCAAATGCAATACAAAGCCAACACGTCCACTGCGTTCTGCATCATCGGCGTCTGTACGACCACGTTTGAAGTCAGCAAACCACTTTTCAAGCCATTGGTTGAACGTTATTTTTTCCCATCAAGAAGTACTGTAAAATTAAAACACGAAATTGTTTTCGATCCATTGTTATGAAAACAACAAAAGTAGCGTCACAAACTATCAAGAGAATCATTGTAATCAGAGCTAATAAAAGTCATTTTCATTTAACACTCAAAATAGACGATAATAACGAGAAATTAATGTCACTCTCAGCTTCGCTTGCAAACAGTGAGAACGAAATCCATGTCCAGTCAATGACATAAGCGGAACAGTAGTTTCAAAATTGTGTTTTTTCTTTCATTTGCCCTTTCAGTCATTTGCTGTTTCCAGTGAAAATCCCATAGTATGCAGTGTCGATATTCAACCGAAACTTTGAGAATCGAAAATGACAGAAAAAGGTTTCACAATGACTGTTACCTGATAGTGCTCGAATGTGTAGTAGTTTTGGTATCCAAAGTGATTCTGGGATGTAATTACTGCGATTTGTCATATTTTAGTCATTCTTTATAGCCAAGCGTTACAGATTTTCAATACATCGATGAAAGAATGAGAATTGAGATTCTGCTGATGTTCCCTGCAGACGTTAGCTAGGTTTCGTCTTGTCATAGATCAAAGAGTAACGTTGGCAATTATACCCTCTCATTTTTTCAATGAGAAACGAAAATGCTGAGAGAATGCGTCACAATTTTAAGCCCTGATTGTAATAAAAGACACATCCGTTAATCGACTGAACCGCAGAAGAACACATCGAGTTTGCTGGTAAATGATGCGTATACAGTCGCTCTTGCTAGCTGAATGCAAAATACAGTCGGAAGCAGTAAAATTCATTCTAATCCATGAAATCATTGCATATGGAATTTCCAATCAGTCGACAAACTAGGTCTTTATTAATTGCATCGTATGTGGAATTAAGTCACTTGTGAAATTCATTTTTTCTGTGAGTAGTATTTAGGAAACGTACGACGTTTGAAAAATGCATTGTCTTTATATAAACTCTACTGATAATGGAACTACATATGTTTTATGTACGATGCACTCATCAGGTAGCCAGTTTATCGTGGAACATATAACTTCCTACTTTTGTTAACTGCCTTATAACAAAAACCTGTTCTGTGATGCACTGACTGCGGTGTTAACATAGGGGAAAGAGTCTATATGCAATTTGAATAATTGTTACATAAGTGGTTTGATGGGAATTGTTTTGCCCGTCAGCTTGAAATACCTGGTTGACTTATTTCCGTATAATTCTCACAATCAATACTTACAACGTTCAGTTCAATTCATGACTATGTTCTTAGACCAACAGCAATGATTCCAAATCACCAAACGAAGTGAACGAAAAAAAACGCCACATGTGCTACCCATTTCCCGCTGTGAGCTTCAATTCTTCCGGAAAGGCAGAAGGAAAATGTCGTTTAATTTAACGACCGTCAAACTTTTCCTTTTCACGGTGTCTAACACAACAAAGTTTTCAACCCCCCAAATTTTCTGCTCGAGCGAAGAAAAAACTAACAAGCGAAAAGTAGTCGCAGATAAACGTTGCAAGATACCGAGAGAGAGAGAAAAAGTGAGGAAAAAAGCATAGGACATAGTTTGGATGGCATATCAAGTAAGCAAACCGAAAAGGGGAAATTTTCCGGCAAGAAATTCCGAAACACTTCACCTACGAGAGCATTTCCCTTCCTTGATTCTTTGGAGCCGAATACCACAAAAGAAACTCAGAAACCGTCTTCGGTCCCTGGTACAAGTTTTTGTCGCCTCATTGGATGATAACGATGGGCTATTCTTCGGGGTTATTCTAACAGAGGCCACAGTGCTCATCTCTTCACTAAACCGTCACGCTGGTTTGCTTTCAAATTCGATCTTTCTTCGTCATCGTCATCATCATCATCATCATCATCATTTTCGTTATACGATCACATAAAAGTTGTACAATCACTAGGAGTGGGTGCCCGTGGTCACTCGAGTTCGAGAGGGAAATTCATGCTTTAGTTTCAGGTGAACAAATTGATTATACATGCACAAGAAAACACGGTTGTAGCTATGACGGGAAGAAATCCGTTCACCAGAAACGATGGAATGACTGAAAACGATATCAGCTTGAGCTATATCGTTTTCAGTCATTCCACGAGTTAATCTCTAATTGTCAATTTAGTCTATTCGGATTACATTTAAGTAACTTTCAAACAATTTCAAACATCTTGACATACTAGTTTATAATGGAATAGCGAACCGTTCATATACACTGTACGGTCGGTGGAGGTGCAACTAACTCAACAAATCACTGTAACTTTGAGACGATGATGGGAACATACTTCGGACTGAAGATCGAAGCTGAAGAATCAGATTGGACAGCTTAAAGAACCAGCACAAATTGAATGCAGTGACCAGAGCATGTTATTAGGAATTCACTAGACTTGACGGATAGGTAAAGTAAGACAATTTTTTGTTTCATAACAGTACATCTTGATTATTGTAGGTCCAACTACAGGTCGTTTAAAGATTATTACTGCTGTGTATGTACTCACTTATGGTGTATTCGTCTTTCTTTTATTAGATTTATTTCTAGTAATTTCGACAAGTGTGCAGAGTCCTATTTGACTGAGGAAACTGATTTTTGTTGCTCATGTCCCGGGTTGAAAATAGTAAAAGTGTGCGTTTGGTAATAACAATCATGAACAGGAATTAATTCTTTTTAATATGGTTTAATAGCAGAATTAGTTTACGCATTTGAATCACTATTGAATCGCTGTAAGAAATGTGTTGAATTGAAGGGAAAATACTTTGAAGATTAAATTTGTTGTACAACTAATTTATACAAAAGTTAATTTCTTGCGAATTTTGCCAGGAAATTTTTTAAAATTAGATTAAGTTTAAGATTTGTATCAGACTGTTACTGTAATCATTAATATTTATTTACATGAAACTTTTCAGCCATTTAGAATATAGAACCGTCATTCAGCGAGGACCGTAGCAATTATTTTTTCATGAACAAGAGACGCCCTATTCTTGATTGTGGATGATCACTTGGAACTAGCAAAGGTAAAATACTCAAAGAGTCAAATTGCGAACCTTTTAAATAGCAAAAATTAGATTAGATTTAAAAGCAACACACTCCACTGATTTATGCGTCTTCTATATGTCGCATTTTAAAACTTTGGCCTGGATAAAAAGGACAATTTTTGTGATTGATTCGCTCATTCAGTAGTTCTCTTCTACCCAAAATTGGCTCTCTGGAAGGGATTTCAATCAAATGTGCGTGTTCGTGGATATTTGTATTACTATTTACCGCACTGGTA
Source organism: Malaya genurostris (assembly GCF_030247185.1). Taxonomy (NCBI): domain Eukaryota; kingdom Metazoa; phylum Arthropoda; class Insecta; order Diptera; family Culicidae; genus Malaya; species Malaya genurostris. The sequence goes on from NC_080571.1 coordinate 276,118,456, forward strand.
TTGCACATTTTGACGTAGAACTACGTCTTCATTTTCTATATAAAAAGCAAAGGCATTGTATTACATTCCTTTTATCGAATTTGCCTTTCTGTTTCAACAGACTTCGCAGCCGATTCTTAGCATACAGAATCAGTAAATGGCTAGTACTACGATCCTACTTACACTCGGGACTCGAACATACGACAGCTGGCTTGTGAGACAAGCTCCGATGAAAAATAACTGTCACTCAAATGTTCAAAACAGAAATTACCAGCGACTTTGATATTAGTTAGGTAATCTTACGTCAACCATTTTGAACATATCCAAAGGACTATCTCTTTCAGTATTCCATGCTATATACATATCAGAGATTAAAATTGTCATTCATTCTCAATGAAAGAATCCATTCCAACAGCTTCATATTCGTTCGAACTTCAATTCCCATACCTTCGTCGATTTATTTAAAATCTGTGAAGTTTGGTTGTAAAGCGTGTCTGAAATTTGATTAATTGAAGTATTTATACCAGAAAACCTCTTTGGAAATTAAAACTACTATACATACAAGCACCAACAGGTAAAAATCAATTTTTTTTAAATAACTATTTATTGGAATATGAGTTAAAATTAAATTATTAAGATTTAAATTGGGTGTTCAGCCACAAGTGGTGACTTTTCAGCCCTGTTATATATATATATATATATATATATATATATATATATATATATATATATATATATATATATATATATATATATATATATATATATATATATATATATATATATATATATATATATATATATATATATATATATATATATATATATATATATATATATATATATATATATATATATATATATGATTTGGTTATTACCATGAAGACATCATTTGCTTCCGCAATTCTGAGATTTTTGTGTAGGGAAAATTCTAAACCTACTTGTATTGTGTAATGGGGAAAAGGAACTTATATACTAACTTACTAACTAATACAGAGAGCGAATCGATTCAATTGAAGATTGCATCGATTTTTGTCGGAATTTGCTTATAATATTATGTGACATTACATCTAATGGTTCTATATTTGTGAGTCTGTGTAACTCATTTGTACTAAACCAGGGAGGACGCTTCAGAATCATTTTCAGAATTTTATTCTGAATCCTTTGAAGCGTTTTCTTCCTGGTGGAACAACAGCTTGACCAAATTGGTACCGCATAAAGCATGGCTGGTCTGAAAATTTGTTTATAAATTAACAATTTGTTTTTTAGTCAGAGCTTAGAATTTCTGTTTATAAGAGGATATAAACATTTAATATATTTATTACACTTTGCCTGGATTCCTTCAATGTGATCCTTGAAAGTGAGTTTTTTGTCATACGTTAAACCTAAGTATTTAGCTTGATCAGACCATGTCAATTCCAAGCCATTCAATTTGAGAATGTGATTATTGTTTGGTTTAAGAAAAGAAGCTCTTGGCTTGTGAGGAAAGATAATTAATTGCGTTTTTGCTGCATTTGGTTTAATTTTCCATTTTGACAGATAATCACTGAAAATATTTAAACTTCTTTGTAGGCGACTGCAGATCACTCTTAGATTTCTACCTGTGGCTAACAGACTTGTGTCGTCACAGAATAGCGATTTCTGACAACCAACGGGTAGATTTGGAAGATCAGAAGTGAAAATATTATACAAGATTGGAGCTACACTCGAACCCTGCGGAACACCGGCTCGTACGGGTAGCAATTCAGATTTACAATTCTGATAGCTAACCTGAAGCGTACGATCAGTTAAATAATTTTGAATCATTTTGATCAAATAAATAGGAAACTGGAAATCAGACATTTTTGCTATTAAACCTTTGTGCCAAACACTGTCGAATGCTTTTTCTATGTCTAGAAGAGCAACTCCAGTGGATAACCCAGAAGATTTATTTGATTTTATCATGTTCGTTACTCTGACAAGTTGATGAGTAGTTGAATGTTCATGACGAAATCCAAACTGCTCTGGTAAAAAAATTGAATTCTCATTTATATGAGTCATCATTCTTAACAAGATAATTTTTTCAAAAAGTTTACTGACAGAAGAAAGTAAGCTAATTGGGCGATAACTTGATGTTTCTGCTGGGTTTTTATCAGGTTTTAGGATAGGAATTACTTTAGCGTTTTTCCATCTTTTTGGGAAGTAAGCTAATGAAAAACACTTGTTGAAAATTTCAACCAGGAGTCTCAAGGCAACATCGGGAAGATTTTTAATAAGAATATTAAAAATTCCATCATTACCAGAAGCCTTCATGTTTTTGAGTTTCCTAATAATTGATTTAATTTCATCAAAATTCGTCTCAATAATGTCATCGTGTGATAACACTTGGGTTGAAATATGATCATACTTCAGTGAGACTTCATTTTCAATAGGACTCACAACGTTTAAATTAAAATTGTGGACACTCTCGAACTGCTGAGCTAGCTTTTGAGCTTTTTCACCATTTGTAAGAAGTATTTGATTTCCTTCCTTGAGAGCAGGAATTGGTTTCTGAGGTTTCTTAAGAACCTTAGAAAGTTTCCAGAAAGGTTTAGAATATGGTTTAATTTGTTCAACTTCTTTAGCGAAATTTTCATTTCGCAAAAGAGTAAATCTATGTTTAATTTCTTTTTGTAAATCCTTAACTATGTTTTTCATAGCAGGATCACGAGAACGTTGATATTGTCGTCGACGAACATTCTTCAACCGAATGAGCAGTTGAAGATTGTCATCGATGATAGGAGAATTTAATTTAGTTTGAGCTTTGGGAACTGAAAGATTTCTAGCTTCGATAATATAATGATTCAAATTATCAATTGCTGTGTCGATGTCCGCAGAATTTTCTAAAATAGTTTCATGATCCACATGATTTTCAATGTGAGATCTGTAATCCAACCAATTAGCTCTATGATAGTTGAAAATAGAACTAATTGGATTAATTATAGCTTCGTTGGAAAGTCTGAATGTTACAGGAAGATGATCTGAGTCAAAATCAGCATGAGTAATCGGTTCACTACAAATGTGACTTTGATCTGTTAGAACCAGATCAATTGTAGACGGGTTTTTCACGGAAGAGAAACAAGTAGGATTACTGGGATGAAGAACTGTAAAGTAACCAGCTGAGAGTTGATTATGAAATATTTTACCATTACTGTTATTTTGCCTACAATTCCACTGGACATGCTTAGCATTTAAGTCCCCTATTACGAAAAATTTCGATCGATATCTTGTAAGTTTTTGCAAATCGCCTTTAAAGAAATTTAATTGTTCGCCGGTGCATTGGAATGGCAAATATGCTCCAGCGATGAAATAAATTCCATGAATGGTTTCAACTTCGATTCCCAAGCTTTCAATAACTTTAGTATTGAAAGAAGGTAAAATTCGATGTTTAATTTGCCGTTGGACAAAAATGGCAACTCCACCACCAATTCCAGTAAACCTGTCAAATCGATGAACCACATAATTTGGATTACTTTTCAATTTTACATTTGGTTTAAGAAAAGTTTCTGTCACAATGGCAATATGAATTTTGTGAACTTTGAGAAAATTATAAAATTCATCTTCACTCGATTTCAAAGATCGAGCATTCCAATTTAAAATATTCAAATAATTATTTAACATCACTGTTAAATTTTAAATTCATTATAATATTATTTGCAAATTTCCATCCGATTTGAAATGCTTCAAAAAGTGATGAAGTCGAATTCATTTGGATGATCATTTGAAAAAGTTGATCTTGTAGGTAGATCATTTTATTTTCAGTTATATCGCCTAAATCGACTTCATTTACAGAAGCGAATGGCATTGAAGGAATATTTGTAGGTAGACTGCCATTAGAAGAAGATGATTTGGCCGGTCTACCTATTAATAAATTGTTTTCGTTAGAAGAAGAACTGCAAGGCGGTCCTGTGTTTTGATTATTTACATTAGAAGAAATAGGAGATAGATTTCTACCTAATATACCAGCATAACTGACATTAGAAGAAGATGATGACGAGGTCGATCTACCTGTCAATAAATTGTTTTCGTTAGAAGACGAATTGGTAGGTGCCTTAGAAGAATTTTCAGGTATGTTCTGTAAATTTAAGGTCGTTGATTTGACTTGTTGTCTAAGCGAACGAGCGTTTAAAATTTTTTCCCTGACAGGACATTTCAAATAATTGGATTTATGATTTCCATTGCAATTTGAACATGAAAATTTATCAGTGGTTTCATTCATTGGACAAACGTCTTTCGAATGCGATTTACCACAATTCAAACACCGTATATCCATATGACAATTTTTGGTTCCATGACCGAAGCCTTGGCAACGACGACATTGCGTTAAGTTTGCAATACGATTATGCCGTTTATAATGTTCCCAATGAATTTTAATGTGGGAAATGAAACGTACTTTTTCTAAAGTTTTCAAATTGTTTACATCACTTCGATTGAAGTGTATTAGGTAAAGTTCATGGGAAATTCCAGAACGTGGTTTAGAAGTACCATTCGCTCTTTTTTTCATAAGTATTACTTGGGAAGGGGCAAAACCAAGCAATTCTTTTAGTTCATTTTTAATTTCATCAATACTTTGATCATTTGATAATCCTTTCAAGACAGCTTTGAAGGGTCTGTCTGATTTTATATCATATGAATAAAATTTATGAAGTTTTTCGGACAAATATCGAATAAGACGTTCGTAATCTTCCAATCCATCCACCAAGACTCGACATTCTCCTCTTCGTCCGATTTGAAATGAGACTTTTACTTCCGGGAGAAAAGTAGAAAGCTCAGTACGGAATGCTTTGAAGTCGGAAATCATCACCGTCACTGGTGGCATAGATTGATGTTTCTTCCCAGAACGACAAGCGTCCATTTTGGGAATTTTTGAAGAATTTTCTTCTATGTCGCTACAATCGGATTCAGGAAGAATCTCGTAAATATTGTTAGACGGCATAGGATCAACGGAAGGGAAATCCGTCCGTTGTCTTTTATTTTTACATTCAGATTCTATAAGATCGTGAATGTTATTAGAAAAATGTTGAATAACGGATTGTGATTTATTCCGTATTGAATTATTTTTAGCCTTAGGCTTGTTGCCTTTCCGGTTGGACGCAGGCATTTTTGAAATTAATGAAATTTTAAATTAAATTAACTAGGCTAAATTAGTCTTCGATTAGACTCCTAGCTAGCCTTAAAAAAGGCTGATTAATTTCTTAGTCACTCTAATATCACTCTTTGTATCACTTAGTCACTCTAATATCACTCTTTGTATCACTTAGTTAGTGATTCAGGTAGCCTTGAATCAATGAAACTCTAGTTAGCCAGAAAAAAAATTCCAGGAGCCAAGAGCTATACGCGTGCGGTGCGAACGACTGTTCAACACCGACTGGGGTAAAAATCAATCTGAATCGACACTGCACAGTATATCATTTTCACTGAAAAACGAAAATGACCGAAAGGGTAAATGAAAGAAAGAACACAATTTTGAAACTATTGTTCCGCTTATGTCATTGACTGGACATGGATCTCGTTCTTATCATTTGCAAGCAAGCTAGAAGTGTCATTTATTTCTCGATTTTCAAGATTCAGTTAAAATTCATAAGTGTTTTGTAATTCAGCAATTGAAAAAGTGTTTTGCAAATAGCATTAACTTTACGTTTACTTAGCGGTTTATGTTGGACTGTTAGGAGGGATAACAGTTCAACATGTTCAACTGTTACGTACTGACGAGTCTAAAACGAAACGTAAAGAATAGTAAATGACAAACTGTCTCGTGACAGCTATAAACAATTCCACTTTTGATAAGTAATATAATAGCTTTTGTCGTTTTTCAAACTTTTGGAAAATCTGTTGCACTGACTAACATTTTAGCAAGATTTTCGCGTAACCATCTCAATACTGCTTTCAAATAGACCAGTGCGCCAATCAAAATTATCAACATCGGCGGCTAAAGCGTCTTTTTGACCAGCGGTGGCGGCGAATTGGTGTGACGCCATTTCCTGAAAACATCGGCGGCGGAGGCGGCGCGATTCGGCGTAATCAATTATGAACATATTATTAATTTAGATATTGATTCATACAGGTCAATTTATCTATTTTATTATTTTCTCGTCCTACAAATCAACGATCCTAATGTTTATGTGATCCATTAAAGCCAACGTAGTGAATAGAGATGGTAATTGGTTTCGAATGCAGCGAATTAGAGAAGAAATTCAGATGAATAAAGACTGTCCCAGAAAGTATGGACGCAACCAAAAACCGCTGCAATTTCGCAATGGTTCAAAATCTGTCAATTTTTATGGCTGCGTCCTGTTGTTTACACTCTTCTCTAACCACTCGTGCAGTTGTTTATTCGTATTCATTAGTTTGTTTCGAAATGCGTGGACTTTCAGCAGAACAACGTCGAGAATTGTGTACAAATGGTGCACAGAACGCGGACTGTCACTGAGAAAGATAGCAAAAATGGAAGGAGTAAGTGAAAAAGCCGTGCGAAAACCTGGCCTGCTAACCCTCAGTTGGATAAACATATACTGAAGGCGTTCGATCAAAAGAAGGAGGTTTCAGTTCGGGATGTGGCCAAAAAGTGGGCACTTCGAAGTCAAATATTCTTCGTGCTAAAAAACGTTTGAATCTTCAAACCTATAAGAAGCAGAAACAACCAAAACGTAGTCCGAAACAAGAAGCATCGATCAGGCCGGGGGTTCGAAAGCTGTACAATACAATTCTTGCTGGAAATTTGAACTGCATAATTATGGACGACGAAACCTACGATTACAAAGCCTTGCCGGGACCACAATATTTTACGGTGTGAGAAGGGTAAATGTTAAACCAGTCCGAGACATCGATTGAGGTCGAAAAATTTGGTAAGAAAGCTATGGTCTGGCAAGCAATTTGTAGCTGCGGTAAGATTTCGAAACCCTTCATCATCACTGCTTCAATGAACAGCGAAATATACATCAAGGAATGTTTACTAAAACGACTTCTACCCATGATTCGAAGCCACAAGGATCCTGTTGTCTTCTGGCCAGATCTTGCTTCTTGCCACTACTCGAAATCAAAGGTAGAATGGTATACTACCAAAAATGTCACTTTTGTCCCAAAAGACATGAATCCACCAAATTGCCCACAACCAATTGAGGAATTTTGGGCATTACCGAAGAACATCTTAGGAAACATGTCTCGGCAGCCGAAACCATACAACAGTTCGAAGAAGATTGGAAAAAAGTGTCAAAACTTGTCGCCAAGAAGTCTGTACGGAATTTAATGAGGAACGTTTGCAAGAAGGTGCGCCAGCTAGTCTACAATGACTAAGTAGCAAATGTTGAGAATAATACTCTGTTGTTATAGTCTAATATTATCAGTATATCGAATGAAATTGGAATATCTAACACTTGTGACTTATTTACAGCGAAATCAAAGTGCGTCCATACTTTCTGGGACAGTTTTTATGAGTGCGATTGTTTGGAGATGATTGACTATTGTTTAAATAAATATATCATTCATATAAAAAGGGTTTTTTGTTATCAAGAGCAAGAAATATAAAGTTTTATTCGGAACTATTTTTCAATTCGTTAGCGTTTTAAAATAAGACTGCTGAGGCTCTTGTTTAAATTGAAGGCTAATGAGTGGAAAAAATTAATATATATTTTTCGTATACTTGTATGTAATTAACATAAAATCGATTTTGCGCTCAAATTCATTCAGATATCGAAAATAATATCAAATTAATCACTGAGAATACTATAAAATTCATTTCATACAAACATTCAAATCTGATTAGAAAACAATTTTATCAAAAGCCTGAGTTACAGTTCTTAGAAATGTATTTCTCACCTAATAAGTAAGTAATCTCGAATTTTCGTAGACAGGCATTATAGTATACTATGCGTAATGTGTATTTTACTCATACCGTGTAGTATAATGAAAAATAAGAAAATTTTCCAATATTCGGCCAAACATCAGTCTATTTTAATGCAAACTTTCTATAACATAACGAAATTTAAATATATATTTTAAGATGTGAACTAGCTTATTGACACAATGACGCCAAAATGAAATGTGGAAAATTTTCAATTATTACACATTTTTAACGATTTACTACGAATACGGGTAAATTCATTTGAAAAAACATAGTAGAAGTAAAAGAAAATATTTGATACTTTGTGCGACAACTAACGTTTATTTAGAATGGAGAATTAAACTTGGTTCAATACCATATTTCAAATGCCCGGAAATAACAAATAAAGTATCCAAAATAAATGGTACTCGATCGCTATACATTCTAATACTCGAGAAATCACAATTACACTGGTTTCTGTTTTCATCCGCTTAGTGGTGTAATGATGCTTTTCTCATATCTCACATATTCTTTTATATAAATGTGTGGTATTCTTCAAAGTAGATTTTTTTGATTCTAAATAACAAAAAGGTTTGTCCATAAACTAGTATAACCTACCTAAGAATGAAACAGTACTCAGGTCGGTTAGGCCATCTCTGAGGAACGAAAAGAGGTGCTTCCGAATCGGGAATCTGGGAACCGGTATAATCGAAGTTGGTTCGAGAAAAGTGACTGTGATCCATTTTTGAGTCTATGTCTACAATCTTCGGTCATTCATCAAAAACCCAAGTGCAAACAAGAAAGCCAAATTAATGTTTGGTCGTCTACTAACAATGACTACCGATTGGAGTAGTTTCGAAGCAAGTTAAGATTTTTGTACGTGTTTTGTTTCGCCGCTTTAAGTGACGATATCCAATTTTTACCACACACTTCACCATATAATTCCGGAACCGGAAATCGGATCCGGATGAAATTTAGCAGTTTTGTATGAGACTATGATACCTTTTATTTGAATCAAAGCTTGTTGAAATCGGCCAAGCCATCTCTGAGAAAAGTGAGGCAGTAAGTTAAAATAAGATTTTTTCACTAATCACTCTGTAACTCCGGAACCAGAGGTAAGATCAAAATAAAGTTCAGCATTTTTCACAATCACAATCGATTTCCTTCTACTCTGAGTTTACTTTTTTCGCTGATATCTATTTGTACTATTGAATAAATGAAAAAAAAATGTTGTGAATCACTACTGCCGATATGAAAACTTGCGGAAGAACCCTCCTTTTCTTGGTTCCATTTTTCATTTGCAGGGGTCGCTACCGGTAATTTAGTTCTCCGATAATGTGCCAATAGCTCAGAACCTTTTAAATAATGACGAAAAATAGACTTTGAATCAAATGGCATTGGCTTCGGTTGACGTCAGTAAAACTGATTTTCAGTATAACTAGGCGAAAAATGCTTTAGGGCTCATTTTTCAATGAATTTTCATGAAAATTTTCCACATTGATAAAATCATTTTTTCGGCTGATGTAATAAAATCGGCGGCATGATAAAAATGTGATAAACGGCGCACTGATCATCATTTTCTTAAATTGGCGGCGTGTCGAAATTATCGGCGGCGGCGGCGTGGCGGTGCACAGGTCTAGTTTCAAACATCTTCTTTTAATCATTGTCGTGAATTCAATTCTTTCACATGAAAGTTTCACTAATAGCCTATTTAACGGGTATAAAATATATTTAAGACACATGTGTTGTGGACTATAGGATTAGTTACTTTTTAGGTTAAGCGTAATTCGCATTAAGGAAAAGTTCATGTCCGGCATTTTAATTATTTATTTATTTAAATTTGTCTTCGATTAAAATAAAATTATCGCACAGACTATTACTATCCCAAGTAACAATTCGAATGCCTTATGGATTTGATTATAATTTATAGGAGTTTTGTAATTGCTTGTTCAATCACTACTTGTTTTATAACAACTATAATAAGCAGTCACGTACCCAGAGGGGGGGCCTGAGGGGCCCGGGCCCCTCCCGAAATCAAAAACAGATATATAATTATTTAGAAGGTCTAAGACATGTGTTGCGGAAATAACAAGACAGTAAACGTAAAGAAATGTAATAACACATGGATCAATAAGTCCCGAGACTAAAGCAGAGATGGCGCTTGTAGTAAACCAGTAACCACGTCTTTCTGGAGTACTAACCTTTGCTTGAAACGGGTCAAAATTTTAAGTCGATCCGACCAGAAACAGCTGAGTTATCGAGGTTGGAGTAAAGTCGTTTTGTAGTTTGTTTAAAAAATGGAAAAAACCGAGTTTCGTGTTTTGATAAAACTTTGTTTTTAATGGGTAAAAACACCGTGCAAGCGAAACAATCAATGGATTGAAAATGTTATCCGGGCTCTTGTCCATCAAAAGCAACGATTTGTCGGTGGTTCGCCGAGTTTAAACGTGGTCGTACCGACACAAATGACGCGGAACGCTCGAGTAGACCTGTGGAAGCTGTTACACCGGAAAATGTGAGTGAAGTGACAAAAATTATAATGAAAGATCGTAAAGTGAAGCTCCGTGAGATTGCTGAGATGACACAGACATCATATGGAAGTGTATTTACTATCCTTCATGAAAAATTGATCTTGAAAAAGGTTTTTTCCAAGTGGGTGCCGCGATTGCTGCAATGCACCCTGCCACAAGTCGTTGAAAACAAAGGCGAAATTGAACGAATTGGGCTTTGATCTGCTTCCCCACCCCCCATACTCGCCAGATTTAGCCCCCAGTGACTACTGGATCTTTGCTGATCTTAAAAAAATGCTCCAGGGAAAAAGATTAGGCTCAAATGAGGAGGTCATCGCTGAAACTGAAGCTTATTTTGAAGCGAAAGATAATTTTTTTTATAAACATGGTATTGAAAAATTGGAAAAACGTAGAAACCATTGTATCACCCTAAAAGGTGATTATGTTGATGAATAAAAAAAAATTTTGCAAAAAAAATGTTGTTTCCATTGTTAGTCTCGGGACTTATTGATCCATGTGTTACAATAACAGTTCCTGTGGAAAAGTTTAAAGTGTCTGTTAAAAACACCTGTAAAAGGCACACCGAGAATTAGGTACACAAGCAATCTTTAGTAATATTATTTTTTTATCTTTGGGCCCCTTCCGAAACGAAATCCTGGGTACGGGCCTGATAATAAGTGTCGCTTTTGACAAGTAATATCATAGTTTTTAAAGCTTCTATAAAACCTTTTACCTAGACTAACAACTGGACTAAAAAAAAATCAATTTGTTCTAGAATAAAACCATGGCAACGCTCTTAATATTGCTTTAAAAACTTTTCTTTAACACATTATTGTCAGTTAAATTCTTTCATAAATCTAGTTTTGTGTGTGAGCGTGTTCATTTAATGACAGTTCCACTCAGAGCAAATTTGTGGGTTCTAAAGTACATTTATGACAATCTTGTTGTGGGCTATTTGATTCATTGCTTCTTAGATCAAGTGTAATTTGCATTAAAGAAAATTTCATGGCCGCCATTATAATTTTCTTTGCCGTAGCCTTTGTTGACATCAAATAAACTTAGAATGGCAAAAACGAGGAAGTATGATGGACTTTTATAATTCATTTTCAGAACGTATGAACAAGTTTTACCGCCACGAAATAGTTTTATACAAAAAAGACGATGAATCACAGAAAATAATTTTCATAAATCATGGAGACTTTTGCAAAAACCGTATTTATTTCAAGGCGATTAGTTATAATTCTTATTTTTATTCATACATTCACGATAAAAGTAAAAGCGCATGAAGTTTTTACGTTCGGTTAAAACCTCAAACTTGTAAATAAAATCCAATGAATTCTTACTGATTGCATTCAACGCAGACATGACACATATAGTCAAGAAAAATATGATCAAAACGACAGTTTATTCATAGCGGAATTCATTCCATCCAAATAAATTTAATGTTGATCGTAAAGCTGGTTTCAAAATTTTCTTGAATTTGAAATTATGCGAACTAAATTTTAACGCAGCTTTATGCTGATTCTTCACTTTGCTTTGTAAACCTTATGAAGAATGGTCCATTTGGCAGGAACATGCTCTTATAGAGGTTTCCAGTAGGCTTTCGTGGAGTTTAAAGTTTTAATGCAAGATTTATTATGTAGCATTGAAGATAGCTACAAGTATTTATTAATATTAAAAATGTTACTTGGGATACAACTACTATCATTAACCTAACATAAATATTTTAATTTTAAATGCGTTTTTGTTCATTGTAAAATCAAATATGTTAAATGATAAACACTATTGAAGCGATGACAACAAATCTCCAGAGGATTGTTTTGACCGTACTGTGTGTGATGGACTAATCGTCGATGAAAGTCTGTTCTCCGCAATGATCTTCCAGGAATATTAAAATGCAATCTCTCCAAAAGCGCTGGGCAGTCGATGTTATTTGAAAGCAAGTCGAAGACAAACAGTTGCTGAAGGAAAATTCGTCTGTTTTCTAGTGTAGGAAGATTAATCAGTGCGCAGCGATTTTCGTAGCTAGGTAATTGAAGACGGTTTTGCCATGGAACTCGTCGTAGTGCAAATCGAATGAAACATTTTTGAACTCATTCGATTCGATCGATGTGGACGTTGTGGTAGGGTGCCCAGATTATTACTCCGTATTCCAAAATACTGAATACTAAAGCGATGTAAACTGTCTTTAGGCAATACACATCATCAAAGTCTCTGGTGTTGCGTTTGATAAGTCCTAAAACTGTGTAAGGCTTTGCCGTAACTAGAGACAATTGTTCGGAGAAACTGAATGATGTTCTACCGTAGCATTTATTGACATTTATTTCGGTAGCTCGGCTCTTCAAAACTCGTCAAAAGATGCGATAATTACCTAACGAAGTTTAGTGTGTGAGATACGAATCCAGAATTCAGGCTTAGGATTTTAATCTCAGAATTCAGGAATAATTCCTGTGCTCCGAATCTGATTTTTAGAATTGACTTTTTAACAAGGAATACTTAAATTCTGTTTCAGAATTCAATTCCTAAATTCAGAATTCAGCACCTTCATGCTGGAACTAAATTCGGAGCATAGATTCTAGAGCTAGATTTTAGGGCTGAATTTCGTTCCTTTATTAACCTGAGCTGATTTCTTGACCTGGAAACTGAACCTGAATTTTGCGACTGAATTCTGAACCTGTCCAGGTTTCAAATTTAGTTCTTGGATCCTGTTCCAGAATAAAAAAAAATTAAAGGGTTGTATGCAAGACACGACCGAGCACGATTACATTAAAAATGAAATAATTCTAAGGTATCAATAATAAATACAAAAATAAAGATGATGGTGGATGCACTAAACCGCGACAAATTACAAACTTACTCTAATTTTTCATTTCAAATTTTTTGAAAATATCCTTTAAATGAAAATCAATTATGATGATCTCAAAGTTACTTAAAAGACCAATTTTGGATACGAACAACCTCAAGATATAAATCTGAACAAAAGAAACGATTTTATATCAGAATAATGTTCAAGACAGAAAACGTACAAAATTAATTATTTTATAAACAGAGCAGATTTTAAATATTTTATGATAAGACACTTGTTGTTTTGATGTAAATGATAATTTAACTGAAACTGGCGGTAACCCGAGTTTAGTGAGGATTCAATTGATACATATAAAATCTCAGATCAGCTTATCTTGAGTTTATCTCTAATACTACATTCTATTGCATCTGATAATTTCGATACTGCATAACGATTTGCATTGCATTGCATTGTTCTTGTTACACTTAGTCTGGATCTCTTCTATAAGATTCTAAATCAATTTCCAACTATGCAATTAGGTTACAAGATTATTGTTTAGTTCAATAATAGGACTTAAGGAATTGTGCTGAGAGATAGTTCTTTGTATTTAGCCACATTTAATGAAAAATAATTATCTATGATTATCATCATAACACAACTTTATACGGAATCTATTCGCGCGCCACCGCGTTGTTCGTATGTAAATGAAGATTTCCGTAAGCACTCTATCCGTTGACAAATTTAAACTTAAAATTTTTAAACTTTTTCAAATCAAGATAAATGAGAAAAATCCATCAACAAATCACCGAGATACAAGCGCTTCAAATTAGGTTCGAAAAATCTATCACCGATAGTTCTAAGTTGGCCTGCTAATTACCGGAGAATCAAGATAAGCCATGGGTAAACTAAAGCAGAAATGTATTCGAGCATATATTTATAGATTCCCTTTTGTGCTATAGTTCATGCTGCGCAAATCAGACGAGAGTTTGACATCATTCACTGCGACTGTCATTGGCTCGTGAAAACATAGGCGAACTCAATCCAATTTTTCAATGGTATGCAATTGAAATACTTAAATGGCGTTACCGCATAAGTTTAAGTTAAATGTTTTCGAATCGATTGGTAGTTAAATTATATGAATACATCAACAAATGACTGAGTTATAAGCATTCAAAATTATGACAAAAAAGGTTACGTGGTTAGTTTTGCTTTTTTACCTTTTTTTATATATATAAAAAAAAGTTATAGAATTCGCTCAAACTTTAGAAAAAATTTCCGAGGCCCGCTGGGCCAAATGACATCTACCAATCGATTCAGCTCGACGAACTGAGCAAATGTCCGTGTGTGTATGTGTGTTGTCAACTAAGAGGTCGAAATCTCAGAGATGGCAGGACCGATTTTGATCAAACTAGTCTCAAATGAAAGGTCTCTCCGTCACCCAGAACGCTATTGAATGGTTTTGAGATCGGATGTTTACTTTTTGAGTTATGCGAAGTTTTATGTCAAAATATTCAGTTTTTTGAAGGTATCTGTCACAATTGACCTTGAAAACAGAATATATTTTCAGACTTAGATTCCGCACGGTAATACCTATTCAACAAGCCATAGATTGTTAAAATCCATCCATTTTTAACGGAGATATCGAAATTTTTGTGTAAGCGACTTTTTCCCCTATTCCAGCAGTATAAGTTTCGAGCGCTGTCTGGCAAAGAAATGCTTGGGAGCAACATAAAACACGATTTTTTATACTGTTACATACATTTGTTTCTAAGTACCCAAAAGACTGTGTACAGCATGATATTTTGCCTCGGACCGAATTTAGCACGGTTCGTTTTTGGCAATATATTCGTTCGAATATGACATATGAAAACCAGATGATGGCAGAATTTTCGAGTTGAAAGCAATTCCATAATTATATTGATTTAAACCAGGGTTTCCCAAAGTGGTCGATTTAGACCCCTTGGGGTCGATATCCTTTTTGCGGGGGTCGACGTAAACGAAAACTGACTATGGGGGTCGACGAGGTCTAGAAATCGACCCCCTATTGTTTAATATAAGTTGTTATTTCAAATATTTACACTAAAAGAGTTGTGTTTATTTGACCATCCGCAAAAATTTGTAAGAATTTTACATCAATATTAAAAAAGCAAGAAATTGAATTTTTAAAGGAAAATGTTGATGGGGGTCTGAGGCCCAAATTAATTTTAGTAAAGGGGTCCATGACCAAACATAGTTTGGGAACCCCTGATTTAAACTATTTACAGCAATAAATGAAGGAAAAACATAACAGCCATATACCATTCGAATCGATTCGTCGAAATCAGCAAATGGGTGTGTGACAAATAATTTCACTCAATTTTTTTCGGAGATGACTCAACCGTTTTCTACAAACTCAGATTCATATGAAAAGTCGTATACTCCCAAACAAGGTTCCTGAATTAAGTTTTCGTTCCGACACCTGGTTTCGGAACTACAGGATGATATGTGAAACGAAATCAAAACTGTGTAACTTATTTTTCTCGTAGAAATGATTTGCAGCATATATTTATAGATTTCTCCTCACATTACGCAGAATGATGCGGTGTTTTTATGCATGACACAAAGCCTCCTATGCCGAACAAGAAAATGACGTCAACTCTTTCAGCTGGGATTAGTGGATGAAAACATAGGTCAATTCTAACCATTTTTTCAATAGTATGCTATTGAAATACTGAAACGACGTTGCAATACATGATTAAGTTAAAAGTTTCCGAATCGATTGGTTGTTAAATTATGTCAATCCATCAACAAATGACTGAGTTATTAACGTTCAAAATTATGGGCCCTTATTACCGTTCTCACTTCCACTTTCACATTCACTTCACTTACATGTCACTTCACTTGATTTTCCCTATTACCAGTACCACGCATAGTGAAGTGATCGCTGTAGTGGAAAAAACTCATTTTTTCAACGAAATGTTGGTGGCGTGATGTTCATAATGACATCAAGTTCATCCAAGTAATTACTTTTGTCTGTGAAGCGACTTCCATAATAAGGACCTACATTCACTTCTCTTGATATCCACCGTGTAGTGATACCCATAATAAGGGTCACAGTCACTTCACCTGGTTTTTACTGTGTAGTGACACCGGTAATAAGGGCCATGACACAAAAAGGTTACGCGATTAGTTTTGAAACTTTTAATTGACCCCCGGCCTCGTATAGTGAAGAGTAAGGCATTTTTAAAAGCCAAAATCAGGGGTGCGAAAATTTGACATTTTTTTATACTGTTGCCAAGCATAAGACAGTCACTGCCAACGATATGCGCAGCTGCTACGTTCAACAGTAGCCAACTCGCACTAACACGAGAGCTTGGCGCAATCATGAGAGCCACGACACACGACAGCAACAATGAGAGCAGTTAATTTCGTCGCACTCTCTCACAGCAGTCAAAGCCACAGCGTTCGCTTTGTGGTAGTGTAGATACATACTGGATAAGTAGCTGCTTTGTTCATTTTTGGTCACGGGTTTCGAGAATGTCACGAGCTGAAAATGTCATGACATTTTCATAACGAGACTGTTATATCCGCTGTGATTGATCAGTGGCGATAAATTTAATGCGAACGGCGGTGCTTTTATTACCGGTTCAGTTTCAGTTTTGAAAAAAATCAATCACAAAGCTTCATGCAGATGTTTCAAAAATATTACAATTATTTACATAAATTTCATACACGAAGTATCAGGAGCGCAGCTTTTGCCTTTCTAATATGACGCAAAGGCAAGAAATCTTACAGCAGAGATAATAAGTTTTGCGCTCCTATTACTTCTACAATTCTGGTTCATGCTAAACGGGGTTTAATTGTTTGATCGAAAAAGTGCATCCAAATTCTGGTCAGAGCATTTCCTTTGCTTTTCTCACTGAACCGCTTCCTTCCAACGGAAGTGCAGAGAAACAAAACACGTAAGGATACACAAAAAAACCGTCTGCATTGGGAGGCAAGACTTTCTTGTGCATGTCCCCCTACACCTCATGAGAATCGACATAAAGCGAATTTCAAAGTTAAGCCTTGTTGGCGACTGTCTCTCGAAAGTTGTTGAAATTGAAGGAGCTACTGTTTATTGTGGCTAGCCATTTTCAGATTGAATAGATTAGAACAGCTATCGATGAGAGCAAACGGCGACATTCACGAGAAAAAATGTCATGAGACCTACGACATTTTTCATCTCCTGCAGTCGTGGCGAAGTACAATCGGCGACTGCTGTCATTTGCGCGGTTTGAATGTCTGCTGTTTCGTATCATTCTCCAGTACCGTTCGCAACCCTGCAAAATCAAGTTAAATTATGTTAAAAAAGACTCAACAGTTATGAATATTTGATAAATTCCGTTAATCGGTTCGTTTTAGAACCGCTAAAATATTCCCAAGAGATTCAAATCATAGCGTACAGAACCATTACATGACTGGTGCTACGATCCTCGTGACACTGAGTATCCTTCCAGGTCGAGGCTCGAATATACGACAACTGACTTGTAAGAATGATATGAATTTCATCTGGAAGAAATTTTTACACTCTGCTCCGAAGAAATGCAGAATATTTCATTCGAGCATTCGGAGCTAACAGTTCATTCGAATTCTGATGAAAAATGAGCGAGTTGCTTAACGAGACCATCGACCAGCTCCGCCTTCGCGTACATCAAATGAATTCAAACATTTTAAAGTTAAAGCTTATGATATCCTTCGTATAGCTAACCATTGTTTTACGCCTTAACTAACAAAAAAAATCTTTTGTCATTTCAACTTTTTGTTTCAATCACCGTCAAGTTTCATTTGTGCATATTACTGATTGAATGGTGTTGGAAAACTTTGTTCAAATTCATTAGTCGTGCTATCTTCAGCCACAAAAGAGAAAACAAACAAAAGATTCTATTGGGGCAAAGAAAACGAAAATCCCTCTTCAGTGAAATCGTATTCGGATTGACATTTATTGATACGCTCATTTTTCACTCTGGCAAATGATTGAAAGTTCCTCCCCCGGAATCGTACTGACAGGGCCGCCTCCACCTATCCGAAGAATTGAGTTAACGCCTTTCGATACTCGCCCCTATCGTGGTGCCGACTTCACCTCTCCGACAACAATCAAATCAGTCTCGCTTAAATTAGCCTCCCCAGCTGGGGTGGCAGAGGAGACGGACTCCCTTAGTGTATCGAACATTAATGTGGGGAAATCCATTTCCATCACTGTAGGATTCTGTTGCTTTCACTTGGAAGCTTAAAACCCTATTCCTTTCGGATGCCCACAGTTCACTTTGTACGGCATAAAGAGTAATTGACTCGGATGGAAAGTCATTTTGGCGGTGATTTTTTCTTCCAAGCTCAACAATCGTGGCTTTGTTGTGTACTGAAGTGGAACGAATTTTCCGTCAGCCAACCCGAATCCCAAGTGACTTTTCCAACAAGGAAATACAGACCGAAAAAAAAATGCAACAACCTACTTCGATCCCCTCCGGGCCCACCAGGAAGGGCAAGAATAATGGCAAGTGAACCTCAAATGACACTTTTTCTATATACTAACTAGTCACTTTGCTAAGAGGATTTTAAATTATTGCTCACTGTTTGTCCGGTGCAAAGTTTTGGTTACTTTTTTTTTGCTGGTCGGTGGGTTTGTTTGTGCGCACTGCCTGTGTTTGTGAATATAATTCAAAATAGCATTCGTCTGAAGTGGGTAAGTACCGTTTTATTCTCGGGGACTGACAAATAAATTTGGCGAAGAAGGAAAAATTGCTTTAGCTGCACGCGGTCGGAAAATGGTTTTATGCAAACGGAAGTGTAGCCGAACAATATATACTGGGGCGCGTTGCACACTGACACGCCGGGTGAATTGGTTTTGGGAAGGACCACACAGGCAAACCACGATTTTTGAAACGTACGAATAGTTCGTCTTGGGTTAAGAATTTGTGACTCTGTTACAAAACTGTTTCGTGAATACACTAATTACAGTTTTTATTTCGGTAATGGCGAACCTCAAACCGTGTTATCACTGTAAAACGTGTGAAGGCACGATGTTGTCAGTGGGCAGTACATTTGGGCAAGAAAAGAACGGCACCGGTTCTTTTGTGACCACTCAGTAGGGAAAATCATGACCGGCAAATTTATTTAAAGCTGTTTATTTATTTCCCATGGAACCGATTTTTACCGGTAATGACTCTATTTAAAATCCAACATTATCCGCGTGTGCTGCCTGTTCGATATGACGACTCAGTAGAGCTCCTTGCATATTCAAATGCAGAAATTGAAACATCGTTGTAAAAACCTCGGGCTACTGAGTTTTCAAAAGCTGAAAAGGGCATACGACGCAGAAAGAGTACCGAAATCAATCTTTGGGGCATTGGTTTTTTTTGCTGTCGTTTTCAGTGAAAAAGCGTACGTCCTAGTAGTTCGTATGATTCCTACAGCGGAGATGCTTATACGGAGGAAAAGACGGAAGTAGCAAGCATTTCATTGACAACAAACGTTGTAGAACATCAATTTATATGCTAATTAGATTCTTTCTGCCAGGGGATCACGTCGTGGAAGTTTATGTGATTTTTAGTGTATTTTCTCTATTTGATTAACAATAATCTAAAGCAACTACGTGACTGTAGTTAGAAATGCTGATCGTGAATTTACTGTTTTTGTACATTTCAAAAGTTACCGGATCGAAGAGGAGATATAAAACGGTATTAAATTATTAATCAAGTCGAGAATCCAAAGTAAGGTCGTCGTGGGCGGCCTTGTTTGAGAGTTCCAAAATAGATAAGAAATGACGTCGTTAAACTTAAAAAACGTCATTATTCGAATATACCACACAATCAAATAAGATTACGTAAAAGAAAAAAAAGGTGGAATAACTGTCGATTTTCAGTTCAACAATGTTAAAACTAGGTTCGAAAGTAGTTTCAAACAAACGGTTTGACAGCAGTTAGGGTGGAAACTGTGTTAGGTTTGGCATCAAGCGAAAACGACATGAGTAAAAAAAAAATGGAAGAGTGCGAGAACTTGAACTTCATTTAATGAACTCAAATACAACTGTGTTATTAAAAGTGCATTCAATTAAAAACGACAACAAATTTGGAGTGAAATGCGAACACAATTTGATATAATACATGGGCTGAAAAGTCCCGGACCTAACACATAATGGCGCTAATTTTCTTGCGGTCACCTTTTTTCAGTTAATACTAACCTTTAAAAGACAGCTGTTGAAATTTCATGATATTCTATTCATTAGTTTGTGACTGATTGTCCTAAGAGTGACGCTACTTTTGTTATTTTCAGAACAATGGATCAAGAACAATTTCGTGTTTCGATTTTACACTGCTTCTTGAAGGGAAAAAATACCGTTCAAACGAAGCAATGGCTTGAAAAGTGTTATGAAGACTCCGCTCCATCAAAAACAACAATAAAACGTTGGTTTGCTGACATCAAACGTGGTAGTACACCGAAACCTCCATTTACGAACTAAACGGGGGTTCGTAAAAAGAGGTAGTTCGTAAAAAAAGTTTACGTTATTTGGGATTTGGTTCGTAAAAAAAGTTTTGTGTGATTATTGTGGAAACCGCGCATCATATGTTTATTTTCGGAACGGATGTGAAGAGTAAGCGCAAGAAAATGATGTTTGGGATCGTTTCAAAATCCAAGATGGCGGCTTCGGGTTTATTGAGATTGCCTAAAACCCCTATCAATATGGGTATCTTCGGAACAGAATTGATGAGTAGATGTCGGAAAATTATGTTTGAAGTGGTTCTGAAATCCAAGATGGCGACTTCCGGTTTGTTGATATTCCTTGAAAACCCTTACTATCGCCCACCGGTTGGGCGATCTTACGACGTTCGACCAAGGTTCTAGTTAGAGATGTCCTGCAGTACAAGCCACCTCTAAGTCTAGATTGAATTCTATAGTTTGTAGCACCTGCGTAACAAATACTACACGCTATAGACTTTGGAATGGGGCCCTTCGTCCAAGGGATGCAAGGTGGAAACCAACGAAGAGCTCCGGTGTTTCGGAAACGAATGTTTGCTGAATGAGGTTTGGATTTTGACTGTGTCTTTATTGATAATTTTTGGGTTTTTATATCTAAATTTCTTAAAGCCAATTATTTACAAATATATATAAGTACATTGAATATTTGAATGATTCCTTATGTTCTTACGTTGCGCCGCTTATGTTATTGAATATATATCAATATATCGCGTGGGACAATGGCATCGGCATCGAGAATGTTGACTTAGCATAATTTGTCTGTTTTACGATGTGACCGACCGGACTCAACGCCGAGTGCAGTTGATGTAATTTGATTCTTCCTCGCGGTGTGCAGTAAGTACTAGTTGTATGAATTATTGCGGTCAAAGTTTCTTTAATCATGAATGAACGAGTGTTACGGCAATAACAGCTGATTTTTGTTTTGGATTTAAGGTTTGCGTCGGCGACTCTTACAATATGGATATTTTCGGAACGGAATTGATGAGTAGATGTCAGAAAACGATGTTTGAGGTAGTTTTGAAATTCAAGATAGCTACTTCCGGTTTGTTGATATTCCTTGAAAACCCTTACAATATGGATATTTTCGGAACGGGATTGATGAGTAGATATCGGAAAACGATGTTTGAGGTGCTTCTGACATCCAATATGGTGATTTCCGGTTTCTTGATATTCCCTGAAAACCCTCACATAATGGGTATTTTCAGAACGGGATTGATGAGTAGATGTCAGAAAACAGTGTTTGAGGTAGTTCTTAGATCCAAGATGGCAACTTCCGGTTGATTGATATTCCTTGAAAACCCTTCGAATATGGGTATTTTCGGAACGGGATTTATGAGTAGTCAGAAAACGATGTTTGAGGTGGATTTTAAATCCAAGATGGTAACTTCCGATTTGTTGATATTACTTGAAAACCCATACAATATGGGTATTTTCGGAACGGAATTGATGAGTAGATGTCGGAAAACGATGTTTGAGGTGCTTCTGACATCCAATATGGTGATTTCCGGTTTCTTGATATTCCCTGAAAACCCTCACATAATGGGTATTTTCAGAACGGGATTGATGAGTAGATGTCAGAAAACAGTGTTTGAGGTAGTTCTTAGATCCAAGATGGCAACTTCCGGTTGATTGATATTCCTTGAAAACCCTTCGAATATGGGTATTTTCGGAACGGGATTTATGAGTAGTCAGAAAACGATGTTTGAGGTGGATTTTAAATCCAAGATGGTAACTTCCGATTTGTTGATATTACTTGAAAACCCATACAATATGGGTATTTTCGGAACGGAATTGATGAGTAGATGTCGGAAAACGATGTTTGAAGCGGTTCTGAAATCCAAGTTGGCGACTTCCGGTTTGTTGATATTCCTTGAAAACTCTTACAATATGGATATTTTCGGAAGGGAATTGATGAGTAGATGTCAGAAAACGATGTTTGAGGTAGTTTTTAAATTCAAGATGGCGACTTCCGGTTTGTTGATATTCCTTGAAAACCCTTACAATATGGGTATTTCCGGAACGGGATTAATGAGTATCATCAGAAAACGGAATTGATGAGTAGATGTCGGAAAACGATGTTTGATGTAGTTCTGGAATCCAAGATGGCGACTTCCGGTTGATTGATATTCCTTGAAAACCCTTCGAATATGGGTATTTTCGGAACGGGATTTATGAGTAGTCAGAAAACGATGTTTGAGGTGGATTTTAAATCCAAGATGGTAACTTCCGATTTGTTGATATTACTTGAAAACCCATACAATATGGGTATTTTCGGAACGGAATTGATGAGTAGATGTCGGAAAACGATGTTTGAAGCGGTTCTGAAATCCAAGTTGGCGACTTCCGGTTTGTTGATATTCCTTGAAAACTCTTACAATATGGATATTTTCGGAAGGGAATTGATGAGTAGATGTCAGAAAACGATGTTTGAGGTAGTTTTTAAATTCAAGATGGCGACTTCCGGTTTGTTGATATTCCTTGAAAACCCTTACAATATGGGTATTTCCGGAACGGGATTAATGAGTATCATCAGAAAACGGAATTGATGAGTAGATGTCGGAAAACGATGTTTGATGTAGTTCTGGAATCCAAGATGGCGACTTCCGGTTTCTTGATATTTCTTGAATAAGTGTATTTCCAGAACGGGATCGATGAGTAGATGTCAGAAAACGATGTTTGAGGTAGTTTTGAAATTCAAGATGGCTACTTCCGGTTTGTTGATATTCCTTGTAAACCCTTACACTATGGATATTTTCGGAACGGGATTGATGAGTAGATGAAAACGATGTTT
Source organism: Malaya genurostris (assembly GCF_030247185.1). NCBI lineage: Eukaryota > Metazoa > Arthropoda > Insecta > Diptera > Culicidae > Malaya > Malaya genurostris. The sequence continues at coordinate 276,141,852 of NC_080571.1, forward strand.
GAGGTGGTTCTGACATCCAATATGGTGACTTTCGGTTTCTTGATATTCCTTGAAAACCCTTAGAATATGAGTATTTTCGGAACGGGATTTATGAGTAGTTGTCAGAAAACGATGTTTGAGGTGGTTCCTAAATCCATTTAAATCCATTGAATTTTAAATCCAAGATGGTAACTTCCGATTTGTTGATATTACTTGAAAACCCATACAATATGGGTATTTTCGGAACGGAATTGATGAGTAGATGTTGGAAAACGATGTTTGAAGCAGTTCTGAAATCCAAGTTAGCGACTTCCGGTTTGTTGATATTCCTTGAAAACCCTTACAATATGGATATTTTCAGAACGGAATTGATGAGTAGATGTCAGAAAACGATGTTTGAGGTAGTTTTGAAATTCAAGATGGCGACTTCCGATTTGTTGATATGGATATTTTCGGAACCGTATAGTGTTTTAGAGGAATACCAAGTTAAAGGAAAAAGGCAAAAACTTTCAAAAGATACTAATAAACCGGAAGTCACTGTTTTGCATTTCAAAACCACCTTAAATATAATTTTCCGACGTTTACTTTTAAATCTCTTTCCGAAAGTACCCATATTGTAAGGGGTTTCAAGGAATAACGTTTTCTGACATCTACTCATCAATTCCGTTCCAAAAATACCCATATTGTATGGGTTTTCAAGGAATATCAACAAACCGGAAGTCGCAACCTTGGATTTCAGAACCACTTCAAACATCATTTTCCGACATCTAATCATAAATTCCGTTCCGAAAATACCCATATTGCAAGGGTTTTCAAGGAATATCAATCAACCGGAAGTCGCCATCTTGGATTTAAGAACCACCTCAAATATCGTTTTCCGACATCTACTCATTAACCACGTTCCGGAAATACCCATATTGTAAGGGTTTTCGAGGAATATCAACAAACCGGAAGTCGCCATCTTGAATTTCAAAACTACCTCAAACATCGTTTTCTGACTCATCTACTCATCAATTCCGTTCGGAAAATACCCATATTGTATGGGTTTTCAAACAAAAATATCAACAAACCGGAAGTCGCCATATTGGATTTCAGAACCACTTCAAACATCATTTTCCGACATCTACTCATCAATTCCGTTCCGAAAATACCCATATTGCAAGGGTTTTCAAGGGATATCAATCAACCGGAAGTCGCCATCTTGAATTTCAAAACTACCTCAAACATCGTTTTCCGACATCTACTCATTAACCCCGTTCCGAAAACACCCATGTTGTAAGGGTTTCCGAGGAATATCAATCAACCGGAAGTCGCCATCTTGGATTTACAAAATACCTCAAACATCATTTTCCGGAATCTACTCTATAAACCCGTTCCAAAAATACCCATATTGTAGTAGTTTCCATGGAGTCGGAAATCACTTTCGATGAATGACAAAACCTCTTTTTACGAAGTGGGTTGTAAAAAAAGATTACGTTATTTGGGATTTGGTTCGTAAAAAGAGGTACGTAAAAAGAGGTAACGTATAAAAAGTGTTCGTAAACGGAGGTTTGGGTGTAGAGACATCGATGATGCAGAACGCAGTGGACGTCTAAATGAGGTGGTAACACCAAAAAACATAAAAAAATCCACAAAATCGTTCCTAACGATTGAAAAGTGAAGTTGCGTGAGTTAGCTTACATCGTAAAGATATCAAAAGAACGTGATGGCTTTATATTGCATAAACATTTGACTAAGAGAAAGCTCTATTCAAAGTGGGTGCCGCGTTTGCTCACTATTGACCGAAAACGAGAACGTGTTGATGATTCTGAGCAGTGTTTGACCATGTTTAAACGTAACAAACCGGAATTTTCGCGTCGATATGTAACAATGGATGAAACATGGATTCATTACTTCACTACGGAATCAAAACGAACGTCATCTGAGTGGAGAGCAACTGGTGAACCTCGTGTAAAGCGTCCGAAAGCACAACAATCGGCTGGAAAGGTTAAGGCCTCGGTATTTTGGGATGTGTGTGGTGTAATATTTATCGACTATCTTGAGAAAGAAAGTACCATAACCAGTGAATATTATATAGCGTTATTGGAGCGTTTGAAAGCTGAAATTGAAAGAATAACGACCACATATGGCAAAGAAAAAAACTTTGTTTCATCAAGACAACGCACCGTGTCAATCAAAACAATGGCAAAACTTCATGAATTGAACTTCGAATTGCTCCCATATCCACCGTATTCACCAGATTTGGCTCCCAGCAAATACTGGCTGTTCGCAAATCTGAAAAAAATGCTCACCGGTAAGGATTTTCGCAGGAATGAAGAGGTTATCGCTGAAACTGAGGTCAATTTTGAGGCAAAAGATAAATCGTTCTACAAAATTGCTGTTGAAATGTTACAGCAGCGCTGAAATTATTGCATTGCTTTTGATGTAGATTACGTTGATGAATAAAGTTAAATTTGAAACAAAAAAATCGTGTTCTCTTTGTTAGGCCCGGGACTTTTCAGCCCATGTGATAGTCGCTGTTGTGAGAAAGTGGAAATACTTTTTTATATTATTTAATTGGATTGACATTGGAAATACATCCCGAGATTTTGCGCGTATTCTTCTCCAAGCTACCTCTAAGTTTTGTGAATTGTTTCAAATTGCAGGTTCGGCTATTAATTTGAGTCCAAATGTCTTGGCCCAGACACGACCCTAATTATATAAACATTTTTTTTGTTTCGATTATAGAGGTTTTAACCTTAACGCCATTCGCCTCTTCGGGCCAGAAAATCTTTCTGACCCTATGTGCGGGGTTGGGAATCGAACCCAGGCGGGCTGCGTGAAAGGCATCGACTTACCCATCACACTATACCCGTCCCCATTATATAAACATTTTCGAGACATTTTTGGGCAAGTTTTCCTCCCCACATCGGTTTTTGCAGAATATTTAGAAAATTTTAATTATTTTCTGTGAAGTTGTTATGATTCCGTAGAATATACTAAAACCAGTTTTCCCATGAACATCGGCATGAATCTCAAGGACATATTCAACCCATGAATTTCAAGCACATATTCAACCTCAAACTTACTGCGAGTCCATGATCAAGTTCATCCCGAGCACAGTACACGAATGAACACAGTACGCTGTTGTTGGTTTAAGTTTCCGTGCACGTACATCGTGTACGTTCACCGGGCACATGCTAGGTTTGGTTAAATCATCGATAGAGCAAGACAGAATAACGCAAAAACAAAACAAGTTCGGTAGTAATCAGAGTGAGAGAAGAGCGAGTATACTAGGAGTGAAGCGAAACTGAGGATGTCAGTGTTGCCGTTTATTTACATTTATTTGTCAAAGAAAGAAATCCAGCAATAGTATTGCGAATTCGTTAAATATTAGTTCAGAGCCGGTACTGTGTTCTATTATGTTTTTGGTCTTGTATTAGAACAATCCAAAGTTTGATTAAAGCGGCACAACTTCCCATAAATCGTTCATGACGAAAACTACAGAGAATTAATATTGTACGATTTAGAAGAAACTAGAAGATTTTCCAAGAATCATTAATTTTAGTGATCGTTGAAGCCTTCGAACATAAAAGTGCTTGAGGTTTTTAATTTATACCTTAACTCGTACTGGAAAATTCATTTGTAGATATTACTGATATACTTGTCTATTGATAATTGCTGGAATGAACATTGTGATAATCTGGAGTCACTGTTCCGCAGTAGGCGAACATCGAATCCATACGCGATGTACGTGCATGGTGTTTAATTGTAAGGGAGAGTGTTCAATTATCGGCACCCTTTTATTTTAAGCTCATAACTTCTGACTTAGTACACATTATGCGGACATCTACACATCGATGGAAAGCTAAAGTTCCTAGCTAACAACTGATTAAGAAACTAAGTTGATTCATTTGATCGAACAAAAATTATTATCAATTTAGTAAAGCGATAAATTTTGGCCATTTCAAAAAAGGTGTTCGGTTGCACTAAAAATGGAAAAATATAAGTAAAAACTGCCATTATTTATAGACAAAACGGAATTTATTCTTTTCGGAAGCGTTTCGGACAAAAGTCTTCATTGTCTGACGGTGACTTCGCCTTGGCTCTCTTGGTCGATGATTTGTAAGTTTGGCCGGTCTTCCACGTTTTTGTATGAGCAGCTAGGTGTTTGACCATAACTTAGACTTGCTTTGTCTCGACAGCAGAATGCATATCACTAACAATTTTTCACGATTTGTAAAATAAAAATGAAGTGCCGGTAACCGAAATCAGCAGAAATTTTGAAATTGACAAAACAAATCTTGGGTTGTGAAAATTTTGATAGCATCCGGTATTAAATCATGAAATAGATCGATTTCACCTCAAATGACGCTATCTGCTTTCTGTCAAAAGTTACGGTGGGATTGGCGGTAACCGAACACTGTCGGCAACCGAACATCTTCCCCTACCACTGAAGAAGTTCTCGCATTCGTGTACAAGTGTATGAGTTTATGTTAGAACACGAGTTCGGTATACGAATAGAACGTCCGCGTGTTCGGTGTTCATTTGAGAGAAGTGACTAAACCAATTCATTTGCTTATTTTTTGGACATTACATCGATAGAATCTTGTTAAACTTTGACTCGGAGGTGTTGATGTTGTTTGGACCCTAAATAGAAAGGGAACCTTTTTCCATGGGGGTATATGATTTGATGTTTATTTTCTCGCAAGGCAGTGAACCAGTTTTTGGCAAAATTGCCTTGATACCAGTTGATTAGCGTAGGTGTTCAGCGGTCACACTAGGTACATTGAGTTCTGAGTGAAAATCAACAAATGCAACTCAGGAAACGGGTCATTTCGCGGAGCGGATCATTTCGCCGAAAGTTGTTTCGCCAAAGAGGTTATTTCGCCGAAAGAGTCATTTCGCCGAAAGGGTCATTTTTCCGAGCCGCCGTCGGATACGATATGAATACTATTGAAGAATTCGGCAAAATGGCGCTCGGCAAAACGGATTTCGGTGAAATGATCCTGATCCCAGGAAACCGGGAAAAAATTCGTCCACACTTTTTTGGCATTAAAAATGCCTTACTCTTCACTATACGGGGCCGGGGGTCAATTAAAAGTTTCAAAAATAATCGCGTAACCTTTTTGTGTCATAATTTTGAACGGTAATAACTCAGTCATTTGTTGATGGATTGACATAATTTAACAACCAATCGATTCGGAAACTTTTAACTTAAACATGTATTGCAACGTCGTTTCAGTATTTCAATAGCATACTATTGAAAAAATGGTTAGAATTGACCTATGTTTTCGTCCACCAATCCCAGCTGAAAAAGTTGACGTCATTTTCTTGTTCGGCATAGGAGGCTTTGTGTCATGCATAAAAACACCGCATCATTCTGCGTAGTGTGAGGAGGAATCTATAAATATATGCTGCAAATCATTTATTGATTTCAGTTGTTGCTTTACTGTGAATGAAACAAGTAGCTCGTCCAGTGAGGTGATGACTAGATTGTATATGCGTTCGCTCGTTGGATTGTCGCTTTTGCTAACTCTTCACTGTACGAGGCTGGGTGTAAATTAAAAAATAAGCAAAACTAATCGCGTAACCTTTTTCTGTCATAATTTTGAACGCTTATAACTCAGTCATTTGTTGATGAATTTATATTATTTAACTACCAATCGATTCGAAAACATTTAACTAAAACTTATGCGGTAACGTCATTTAAGTATTTCAATTGCATACCATTGAAAAATTGGATTGAGTTCGCCTATATTTTCACGAGCCAATGACAGTCGCAGTGAATGATGTCAAACTCTCGTCTGATTTGCGCAGCATGAACTATAGCACAAAAGGGAATCTATAAATATATGCTCGAATACATTTCTGCTTTAGTTTACCCATGGCTTATCTTGATTCTCCGGTAACTAGCAGGCCAACTTAGAACTCTCGGCGATAGATTTTTCGAACCTAATTTGAAGCGCTTGTATCTCGGTGATTTGTTGATGGATTTTTCTCATTTATCTTGATTTGAAAAAGTTTAAAAATTTTAAGTTTAAATTTGTCAACGGGTAGAGTGCTTACAGAAATCTCCATTTACATACGAACAACGCGGTGGCGCGCGAATAGATTCAGTATAAAGTTGTGTTATGATGATAATCATAGATAATTATTTTTCATTAAATGTGGCTAAATACAAAGAACTATCTCTCAGCACAATTCCTTAAGCCCTATTATTGAACTAAACAATAATCGTGTAACCTAATTGCATAGTTGGAAATTGATTTAGAATCTTATAGAAGAGATCCAGACTAAGTCTAACAAGAACAATGCAATGCAATGCAAATCGTTATGCAGTATCGATTTGAACAAGCTGTTGTCCCACCAGGAAACGCTTCAAAAGATTCGGAGCTTAGTACAAATAAGTTGCACAGACTCACATATATAAAATTATCGGATTCAATAAAATGTAGTATTAGAGATAAACTCAAGATAAGCGGATCTGAGATTTTATATGTATCATTTGAATGCTCACTAAACTTGGGTTACCGCCAGTTTCAGTTAAATTATCATTTACATCAAAACAACAAGTGTCTTATCATAAAATATTTAAAATCTGATTATTCTGATATAAAATCGTTTCTTTTGTCCAGATTTAGATCTTGAGGTTGTTCGTATCCAAAATTGGTCTTTTAAGTAACTTTGAAATCATCATAATTGACTTTCATTTAAAGGATATTTTCAAAAATTTTGAAATGAAAAATTAGAGTAAGTTTGTAATTTGTCGCTGTTTAGTGCATCATCTTTATTTTTGTATTCATTATTGATACCTTAGCATTATTTCATTTTTAATGTAATCGTGCTCGGTCGTGTCTTGCATACAACCCTTTAATTTTTTTTCCATTTTCTTCCGTAACATCATCATCGTTGCCCAGAAACGGCCGCTGTAGTCTATGAAAAGAATTCGGGCCACCCGCCTGGTATTCGTAGCCTGGGGGTGTTCCTCGCGAACCCACACGGACAGAAAAAAAAAATTAAATGGTTGTATGCAAGACACGACCGAGCACGATTACATTAAAAATGAAATAATTCTAAAGTATCAATAATAAATACAAAAATAAAGGTGATGGTTGATGCACTAAATAGCGACAAATTACAAACTTACTCTAATTTTTTTCGATGGAAAGTAATTCTATTGTGTCCCAGCAGCTTCTATAGAATGATCCTACACACGTACTTCTATGGAACGATCCTCCACGTACACTGATGTGTAGTATTTGAGGTTGTCGTGTTTCAGATGGGGTACTTTGATGTTTTTGCTAGGGAGTTTATTTTTCATCGAGATGAATTTTCTCCTTAGTAATAATTGTACATAAGGCCCAATAGGAGATCGCTTAAAGTTAACAATGGCTGTATTTCGGTACGCCACTGTCTGATGTTGACTTTTATCCGGATCCGATTTCCAGTTTTGGAATTATATGTTGATGAATGTTGAAAATTTCACTGACCACACAATAAAGGAATGAAATAATCAAAATTGATCTCAAAACTGATAAAATAAGTTAACTATACTATCAAACAATCTCGAATTTATTAGTTCTTTGTTTCCGGTTCCGAACGCACCGGAAGTAATGTGAATTGATTATATTCGATATATTCGTTTACAATAATTATATAATATTTTTGGTCAAACAAAGAAAACGATCAAAGAATTCGGATCATTTTAGCGAAAGTAATTCCTCTGAATGTTTATTTCAATGAATGACTAATTTGTCCTATGGTCATGGTTTTTCGTATTTAGTACCACAATTTTAAGTAAATGTTGGAAATGAGATCAAAATATTATTTTAATCACGACGAATAACCACAATGTTTTGATGCTTGATTTATGTTTGTTTTCAACCGTGTGCTGTTCAATTCACCTGTCAGTACTATTTCTCGCAGCAATTTGCAAAACAAACTATTCGACCGATAATTTGTTCAATCCATGGCTCTGCCAAATTGAATGAATAAACAACTGCGGGGCTTTAAACCGTGGCAAAATTTTCCCCGCCAGAACCATAGCAGTGTTTTTTTCGTCCGGATTGCGTGCTCCATTCGATAAAGGGTCATATCCAATCGATTATTGCACGAATATGTTGTTTCTGAATGCCCTCCACCAATGGTAAGTTTAATAACGAATAGTACAGAAAAAACGTTTGAATGACATGGAACTTCAGACTGTAAATGCCTGTCATTCGGATGAAGCATTCCATTGGATTTGGCGTTTTGTTAGATAACAGTCAGCTGGCTAAATTGGTCGGACGCAAATATTACAGTAGAGTGCTCCTTTTTTCACTTTTTTACATGCAATGTGAGCGGGATTTTTCTGGTTTTTGAGGGGCTCTAAATAGAACTATAACAGTATAGATTGGAGACTGATTTGAATTTATATAGGCAATAACAGAGATGGTCATTTAGAGTACCTCGCTGCCATGTGCTACTGGAATGAAATCGAATGCAATGTCAATGTCAGTGTTGATGGTTTGTAGTATTTAGTAGTACGGATCTGTGATGGAATTGATGAGATGAGCACTGATGAGCCGAAGGCGAAACGTGAAGAAATCGAAGCGAAATATCTCCTAATTGTGCAAGCCAAAGAACCCCTAAATATATACAAAGATTATTTTTTATTTTTCTAGATGGTTCGATTTCACAGAGGGATGCCAAATTTCATAGTGTTTTCGCTTTGTACATAGGTGCTACAATTGCTGGTGCGGCATAAAAATATATGAGAATGAGAATACTCACATACTTCTTTTTAATTTTAACGCGGTTAATAATTCATTTAGATCTGGTTTTATTGAATCTTGGTGTCACCCTGTTCCTTGCCGAAGTGGCACTATTCTTACTAACCAGTGAATGTTGAGGGGCTATTCGTTTACTGATCTATTACCATTACTTTTTATAACTAATTGTCGACACGTTTTTTTTATTCAATAGTAACATATTTGAAGGCACACTGCTTAAGCTCTTAGATGCCAAGGGCATTTTCTTTTTTTAAATTATAACTAACTTAAAACTAGGGTATTATCATAAGGGTAGTGGCGAATTCCGGTCGCAATGGTCGATTCTGGCAGATTCAGTCTGCAGCTGGCGATCGGTAATGGTCGGTGGATTAAATATGACATTAGTGTCTTCCAGATGACGATTATACGTTTCAATGGGTCCGCGGGAAACTACTTTTTGCCACCTTCATAACATACTTCTAACGGCAGAACAGACATACCCCAACGCGATCTGGAATAACTCCGGTGTTTTTGGACCGCTGCGGTTCCGTATGAGTCAGCATGAACTAGAAGAAAATCTGTTTTTTTTTACACTGGACGCAAGAAAATTGGTCAACGGTATCAAGAGTTATGATTTTTTGAAAAAAAAATAAATTCGATGAAAATCCCTACCCGAGCGTTTGAGTGTTAATCTTGTTTTTTGTGTATTACATCAACGTTTTACGGTACAAGTGTTCTGACTTCTGACCCTTTGGCCTTTCATCTTTTTTGTTTATACGATTCGTTATTAATAAAAGGTGTTTTAGTTACTCTTGTTTTACATACTAATGTTTAATCATAATATTTATTTTAATTATTAATAAAATATTTACCTATTTATAACTGTCCCTAAACTAATACGTACAAATTTTGAATTATTTGTATTACAGAGATTGAGCACCTCTCTTCAAAATTCGTGCAGTATTGTTAGAATTTTTGTTCTAGTATAACCAGGGAGGCCATCTCATGTAATTCACTAGTCCTTGTCCAAGGGGGCAGATTTAGAATCATCTTTAAGATCTTACTTTGAACGCGCTGTAGCCTAAGTTTGTGCGTTCGTGCACAGCCCCGCCAAACAGGGACTGCGTATTCAATTGCGGGGTAGATGATTTGTTTATAGAGCCATCTGATTCTTCAGGCACAGTTAAGTAATCCCTATTGAAAAAAAAAACAAACTTCCTATATAAAACACCCGCTATTGTAATTTCAGAACATCACACGTACAATCCGTTTTACTAAAGAAAAAATTGTTTTTTTAGACTTTTAGCCACTAAATCCGCTATGATCTTTTCATATTTCTGCTTAATTCGCTTCGCTCCACATTGGCAATTGATTCACATTCTTTGGAAAATAAAATAATATTCTAAAAATCAGTTAAAAAAACTTATGATATGTTCACTACTCTGCTCCTAATTTCATCTCAAAGCATTGTTATTCATCCTTTCGTTGGTCCTTTATTAATTTATCATCCTATTGATAAGCAATGGAGAAAGCAATCAAAACAAAACATTGCACTATTACGCTCTCAGGTTCAAAATGTCAGAATTCTTCTGAAAAAGGGGCTTATGCCAACTATAAGACAACACACGATATTTTTAGGTTTTGAATCACCTTTCGTTTTTAATTTAGGTTTTGTTACCTTTCGTTTTTAATTTAAAAATTTTACCGTGCAGTTAATTTGATAAACTTAAAAAAAACTAAAAACCTGTTTTAATCCACCTAGTGGTGTAATGATGCCTTTCTCATATCAATCATACTATCATATATAATACTGTGGTATTCTTCAAAATAATTTTCTTCGATTCTTGAAAGGATAACCGAAATCGGTTTGTTTGACCATCTACTGATAGAAACTATCAATTGGTTGTGGTCGATTTAGAATTTTTTTTACGTTTTTCCGCCCTTTTCAGTGATGGTATACAATTTGTAACACACTTTAACCTATATTGTCGGATCCGGAAGTCGGATTCGGATGAAACTTTTGGAATTCCGTATGGGACCACAGGACCTTCCATTTGAACCTAAGTTTGTGTAAATCGGTCACACCATCTATGAGAAAAGCTAGAAAACATATTTTAATTTTTTTGCACATTTTACCCCATAACTCCAGAACCGGAAGTCAGATCAAAATGAAATTCAGGAATTTAGTATGGGACCTAAAGTGCTTTCATTTGAATCGAAGTTTGTGAAAATCGATTCTGCCATCTCCGAAAAAAGATGGTGCATGAGTTTGATTTTCAATGCGTAAATGATTTAAATTCAAATTGGTCAAGTATTTCGGCTTGATGTACTATTGGTGAAGTGTATTTGTAATCAGAGCTTAAAATTGTCTCGCATTCTCAATGAAAGAAACCATTCCAGCAATCTCATTTTCATTGCTTTACTGTCTCATTCGTAAATGACCGACACCAGAACAAACGAAGAGAGTCGAAGCATTTTCGTTTCTCATCGAAAAAATGAGAGAGCATAATTGCCAACGTCACTCTTTCCTCTGTGACAAGACGAAACCAAACTAACGTCTACAGGTAGCAACAGCAGAATTTCAATTCTCATTCTTTCATCGATGTATTGAAAATATGTGACGCTTGGCTATAAAAAGTGACTAAAATATGCCAAATCGAAGTAATTAATCCCAGAACTTCTTTGGAAACCAAAACTACTACAAATTCGAGCACCAACAGTTAAAACTTATTGTGAAACCTTTTTCTGTCGTTTTCAATCCTCACAGCTGAATATCGAATATCGACACTGCATACTATGGGATTTTCACTGAAAACTGCAAATGACTGAAAGGGCAAATGAAAGAAAAAACACAATTTTTAAACTACTGTCCCGCTTATGTCCCGTTCTCATAGTTTGCAAGCGAATCTGAGAGTGACAGTAATTTCTTGTCATTTTCGTCTATTTTTCAGTCAATGAAAATGACTTTTATTAGCTCTGTTTGTAACCCTTCAAATGGGTTGAGTGCAATTTTATACTTTGTCCCAAGGATATAATTAGATGGTTCTGAAGACTGAAGGTTTGGATACGATTGGTAAGAAATATGACAATGAATGAAAACTGGAGAAGTGGTAAAATAAAAAAAATGCTAATTGGAATATAAGAACTATATACACGATAGGATAGATATTGCATTTCGGTGCAAAAAAGGGATCAGGGTCATTTCGCCGAAAGCCGTTTCGTCGAGAGCCATTTCGCCGAATGTCATTTCGCCGAATGCCATTTCGCCGAATCAGTCATTTCGTCGAATCCTGAAATAGTCTTAAAATCGTAATTGAAATTGATTTAAAATGAAGACAAATTGAAGATGATAGCGTTAACGCCCGTTTTGTTGACCTACACTTGTACTTCTTGAATAAAGATTGATTCTTGTACTGTTGTATAAAGATTGATTCATGAACCTCAGAACGGAGTTCCCAAGAAAACTTGTTGACTATTAGTTACTAAGCATCAAAGCAATTGCATAGGTGTATCTACCAGCAAATGTATGTGGTATTTTCCGTTTATTCAGTGAAAAATGAAAAAATATCTAAAAAAGCTACGAAACGACTTTCGGCGAAATGGCTTTCGGTGAAATGACCCGCTCCACAAAAAAGTGCTTATTAAATAACACGATTTTACAGATCATGTTGATCCGCGAGGTGGCAATAGCAGTCCAACATGATTCGCTCTGTGTTTCCTTTATTTTATGCGCTGTTCACCTCGCACGAGAGACATTTTCACGGGAACTCTGCTGTTTCTTTGCATTCGAGGAAAATATACGATGACCTCGACTACGAAGTGCTGGATGATCGTGATCAGCATATTTTGTTATCAACAGTTCGAACAACCCCATAGGGCTGTCCGCTGTAGTTTTTAATGTTGGTAAAGGCCGTTGCTGTCGATTGTGAATATTCCATTATCGTATTCAGATGACATTTTATATTGGATGATACGATGATTTGAAACAGCATGTGAGCTTAGTGTGGGTCCAATATTCAAATTAGATCCTGATTTCTTTCAGTTGAAGCAGGCTGAAAATGTAATAATATATATTCAAGAAATGTCACGTACTTCCATCATTCTTATTGCAATAATGGTACAGCCACAACCGACAAGACGCCGAAATGTTCACCCGAATAATAATCAGTATCCAATGATATATTTGTTTTCAGTGTTGCCAGTAGTTTTGAAATTTACGATAAGGTACACTGTCACTATTCGGGCTTCGTTTCAGATTGAAACGGACTTACGAATACGAAATCTTTCGGTTCCACCAACTGTAGTAAGCGAATGCCGTTCAATTGAACCAACCCATTCCTGGTTCTTAATCGTCCTGTTTGACAATAGCGTCATTTGCCGACAACGGACGTGAACGGAATCTAAGGAAACCGATTCCCAAGCTTGTGTCATTTTTCTTCCTAAGCACTGCGTCAAGTGCCTAACGATACTCATTTCTCTTATCTGTGTCTGATGGGGTAGAGAGGATACACATCATGCACAGAAGGTGAAAGTGCGAATGGAATTGTTCGGTTCCGTTGGCGGGGGGAGTTTGTCCTATCTATGTTTGATCACGGTGGGGAACTCTCACATAATGGTATGGGTGGATACTTTTTCTACAAGTAGTTGCAATATCGAAGACTCGAAAAGTGAACATCGAAAAGCCGTATAACGTGAGAAGAATCTTCAACTGGATGCATAGAATCTATAACGAGTTTAACGTTTGTTCGCCGAACGCATCATTGAGCATGGATCAATGATGAGGTGGAAATTTTGGGGAGAAAACAGATGGGTTTCGTCGTAAGAGGAACAATCGGCTTTTGCGGATGTTCATACGTAGCAGTATTTCTCCTTATGCTATCCGTGTAGAATCGATACTCGTTGTGGTGAATCTGATTTTTTTCCGTTTTACATTTGATTCCATTCTTCCCATGCTCAAACATGTTTGTCAACAATGGCAATCATCATCACCATTTTTCCTGGATGCTTACCGTGATGTCATTGTTGTACACATAGCGGGATATTGATCCATCAAATAGCAATAAAGCGAACAATATAATGAAATGATAGCATTCTGGTTAGTATTAAAAGGACAGGCTCTATTAAAGGTATTACGCCAGTAACAGAGATTGATCTTTATTGGTTCTATTCTGTGTGGGTGAAAATTGGTCGGTCGATATGCTATAAAGTACACAGTAATGTATGGAATAATTAACTCTGAAGCTCATTATAAGGTTGTTGCATGAAGTGTGAATGCTTATGAGGCGAATATTTTCTAGATAAATCTTTGAATTTTCATGCCTTTGCGTTCAGAAGAAAGATTACGAACATTTTAACAAAATTATTGGTATTAAAACTAGTTTTTTCTTCATCTGTCACCGCAGGCTGGTCCCAATTCGAACGGAGTTTGGGGGGGTGGGAGCCAAACGATCAAATATGCTTTGACAAACTTTCACTATCGTCCGTACCGAGAATTCGAATTGTGGAAGTGCAGTTATAAGTTGTACGGACGAAACATCTGTTCGACAAGTATCGCCAGCTGAGGGAGAACGAAAACGAGTTGGACAAAATTGAATTGCTGTGTTTCCTCGGCTCGACTCGGCTCAGTTCGGTCGGTTTGGGGGTGATGGGAAAGCTGCGGAAACATATTTTCACAAACTTGACACAAAGTCATAAATGGAATAATCTGTTTGCGATAAATTTGTTCCCTTCCGTTGGTTGACTGACCGGGATGGGTTGGCATGACCTTTGTGAGAAACTTTTCGAAATGACGAAGTTTTCTGCTCTTTCAATTTCTGATCCTGTTTGGGGAAGTTGTGTGTCACGATAACGACGTTAATTTTCAAAGCAATGGAGATTATTAGTGATTGAATTGTCTCCTGAAACCTTCAATTGAAATTTCAGTTGTACAGTATTGAGGAATGACGAGAACTCATGCTGAGGAAATGTGGTATGGCTCCGGAATTCGCCTGCGAATATGTTACACATTTGCCATATTTTATTTTCTCGGTTCTACACAACTATCTACCTCCAGACGTCTGGTGCAGGAAATTCGCAAATGGTGTGTAAAGTTTGTTGATAACAAAGTTTTCATTTCGTTTCTGTTTTTTATATACTTGCAAGTTAGGCTATAAATCATTGAAGTTGAAGTACATTTTTATGTAACATATTGTTTAGTTTACTTAAGCAGACAGTTTCTTATGCATAAAAACTCGCATAGCATTATTTTGAAAAATAGGTCTCATTGGCAATGGGATTTTCATATCAATTTATAATTTTGGAATAGGTACTGATAATTTCAATTGCTGGAGTCATTCATATTGGAGACTCATGCAGAATTCAGTGCTGGCATCTTTATCCGGTGTTCTAAAAAGCTTTAGGTGCGATAAGGGTAACTTTGACAAAGGATTTCGATCAGCAAATTGAATATATATGAATGAATACTTTTCGGAAATCGAAAAAATACACACATTAAAACTAGGTCTTTATCCACGTTATCTATACCGCTGTGTAGCTAAAAGCTCCAGCTACGATTTCCAGTTTGTGATTTGGAAAAAATGCATAAGTATTCGTACCAAGCCACGATGGAGAGATCAAAACCCAATATTTCAGAAATCTCGAGGCTAATCCGGACTAAAAAGTTTCACACAAAAATGAAGAACGAATGCAGTAGGCCGTCAAATATCAAGATATCTGACCGAGCGTGAAAAAATTAAACAATGCACTATGGTCCGAAACGGGAAATTAGAGTGACAAAAATATTTTCACTATTAAATATTAGTTTTTTGTAGTTGATGTCTTCACAAAAAGTTGTTTGTAATCAAATGGCGCTCCTTTTGATGGAAAAAGTTACTAGGGTTGTCCTTATTTAGATTGAAATCTGAAATCTATCTTTCTTAATTGAACTCAAAAATGATTTTGTTGTACAATAAAGTTGTAGGAAATTTTATTGCAAGCAACTTTGCTCAAAAAAGCACCTCTCTAGCTCTTCATTTGATCGAGTTACATCAATTTTCCCGAGTAAAAGTAGGGTGGCTCCTGAAAAATCACTTTTTTTGTTCTAACTTTTTTATGAAACGTTCCACCGAAAAGTTATCTTTAGAAGCGTTGTTGAACTAATCATTGCGCACAATTTTGCTGAACCAAGCTTTTTCATATGAGCTACCAGTAAAAAGTTATGATTGTTTTTTCATCAAAAACTAGTCATGCTTCAAATATCAATATTCAATAGATGCCAGATCGATAAAAATGTATCCTATGCGGTTCCTGAAAGGTCATAATATAAGTAAAAATCCAAGAGAAAATTGGAAGCGTGTTATTTTTTTAACTTATTTAAATTAGTTTTGAAAATACCTTTCAAAAACTCAAAAACATTGCATAACTCTTAAACGCCTTAACGTATCAACATACTTTCTTCAGCAAAATAATAGTATCAAATTAGTTCTACAAATGTTCCATACATTGTTCTTTCGAGAAATGAGACACACAAAAACTACAGCCGAAAATAGATTTTATGTAAGTCAAAGCACTTTCTGAAACCCAAGAAAACCATTAGTTTGTTAAAATGAGTAGAATGTATTTATTCGAACCAAAACTCATTGTGCGTCGTTTTCCGGCTTTTACAGACTATTCGGTACACAAGTGGATGAGAAAGAAGGGCGAGTAGCATAGGCGTCTTGGCACGATGTGAATAAAAATATTTGCAGTTTACTAACTTGCACCAGCTTGTTGGAATGGTTGTCGTGATCATGAAAATTTCTGTTCATAAATTTATCATGGCCAACTAGTTCGGAATAACCATATTACACAGTATCTCAAATCCTCATTTACTCAAACTCAATTGAAGAAGTTATATTAATAATAAATGAATCAAATTTGTTCTGCAATCTATTTTCGGCTGTAGTTTTTGTGTGTCTCATTTCTCGAAAGAACAATGTATGGAACATTTGTAGAACTAATTTGATACTATTATTTTGCTGAAAAAAGTATGTTGATACGTTAAGGCGTTTAAGAGTTATGCAATGTTTTTGAGTTTTTTTAAGGTATTTTTATAACTAATTTAAATAAGTTAAAAAAATAACACCCTTCCAATTTTCTCTTGAATTTTTATTTATATTATGACCTTTCAGGAACCGCATAGGATACATTTTTATCGATCTGGCATCTAATGAATATTGATATTTGAAGCATGACTAGTTTTTGATGAAAAAACAATCATAACTTTTTACTGGTAGCTCATATGAAAAAGCTTGGTTCAGCAAAATTGTGCGCAATGATTAGTTCAACAACGCTTCTAAAGATAACTTTTCGGTGGAACGTTTCATAAAAAAGTTAGAACAAAAAAAGTGATTTTTCAGGAGCCACCCTACTTTTACTCGGGAAAATTGATGTAACTCAATCAAATGAAGAGCTAGAGAGGTGCTTTTTTGAGCAAAGTTGCTTGCAATAAAATTTCCTACAACTTTATTGTACAACAAAATCATTTTTGAGTTCAATTAAGAAAGATAGATTTCAGATTTCAATCTAAATAAGGACAACCCTAGTAACTTTTTTCATCAAAAGGAGCGCCATTTGATTACAAACAACTTTTGTGAAGACATCAACTACAAAAAACTAATATTTCATAGTGAAAACATTTTTGTCACGCTAATTTCCCGTTTCGGACCACTGTGCAATGTTCGAATGGATTGTCTGTTGGTTTGAGCCTTTCAAGAGACATAATCCTGCTCGCCGGAAACATAGGTACTGTCACGAAACTTGACGCCCTTCTGTACCAAATAATTAAGATTAAAACTGAATTTAGAATTATTATTGAAGACTATTGTATTGTTTCGTTACATGAACCCACTGGAAATATTCCGTATTTATATGTATTTCTATGTGTTTTGCACGATACACGTTGTGCGATGATCCGTTCAACTCATGTGGTTGGAACTTAGCGCGCCTTTTTTGGCACTGAGTTTTACCTTGATGCTCGTTCATACTGAAAATTATAGAAAACTTAAATTTTGAGTTTTCAAACTACTGAAAATTTTGTCATTAATTTTATTTCCGATTATATGGATAAGATATTATGACGCTGCGTTTATCCATTCTTATTCAATTTTTTTTTTATAAGCTTGTTAGGGCTTGATGGTCGGGGTATCTCTATCGGTTTTAGTAGTAAATTTATTTTAATCAAGCAACTTCGGGTGTTCCTAAGAAAATCAGTCGTTTCGCTCTAGAATTTTTATTCTTCGTTTGAACTTTTTTCAGATCTAATTGAAGCAAATTTTGACAAAACTAGTTTAAAAACAATTCATTTCGAAACTGTTATATTTTATGTTGAGTCAAACGAAAATATTTTCATTTTCTTGTATTTCTTACAAAATGTTTTCAAGAATATTTATTAAAAAAAATTGCGGAGGAGATATTTTCTAAAAATTGTGTTCAAACACTGTTTTTTTTCATTAAAAAACGCAACAAATTTTTATCAAATGTTTTTTGTCGTAAAACGACAAGTCCTACAAATAAGTGTTGTATGAGTAGGTTTCACAAGGTTAGTAAAATGTTAGAATAAAAATATTGTAAAAAAATTCTACATAGATTTGAAGTCGATTCACATGAAAAGGCCACTTTTGATTCGGATGAAGTTTGATCCCAAGTTGGGTAATTATGTTTTCTATTAATCCTTCTTTATAAGGAAAAAAAATGTTTCTCGATCAAACACTTTGTAAATTTCGCGCCGACTAAACTTGCGAAAATGGCCAAACATGTTTTATCGTTTCTATTCGAATGAATATAATTAAAAAAAATGGTTTGTTCAAAAAGCACATATTTTATTTCGATTTCTTCACGTTTCGTCTTCGGCTCATCAGTTTGAACTGTCATTGAACTGCCATCTCTACTTGAACATGAAAATAGTCATGATGATGAGTATGATTTTATAACCCAAGAGTAATGAATTAAAAAAAATACGTCAAATGTTGGTATCGTAGTAAGTTTTTTTCGGTGTTGAATTATTTTTGAGTAAAACTGTTTTCCAACCATTTCTTCTTGGACTTTATTTTGTGAAAATAACGGTTTTATAAAGATTATAAAGTTAGAGTTTTAAAGATTTAAAGTAAAGGCATGCAAAAGTGCATTCCATCTTTTGATAAGTAGGTCTTGACATATTCTGATCTACTGAGACTAAATGATGCGTATTTCCTCGCATCATGAACTTCCTAATGAATTAGTTGAATTTTACTAATATAAACACCAAATAAAACATTAATGCAATTTGTTTAGTACAAAGTTATGTATTTTCGATTGGTGTCACCCGGTGGAAACGTTTTCCTTACATCATACTCGACATCATTGAACTGTTCCACATATACCTTAAATACGCATTTGAAACAAATTTAAGAATATTACGAAATTAGCGAAAGAAAATAAATCGAAAAAGCTTTTGTGTGATATGCAGAATTGCCGAAAAGAGACGCAGACGTCATCGTCCTTCCTCCTGAGTTGCGTACAGAGTGTGCGCAAGAAGCTGTGCCGAACTTGATCCGTGATACTATTGAATCACATACATGGATTACATTATAAACTTTTCATCTGGAATGGAACACTGCATTTATGTCTTTCGTTTATATAAAATCTTTTACGCAACATGATGGGACCCATATGCGAATACTTTTGCTTACGAATGAAAAGATACTCGCATGTGATAAAATTTGAAGTTTAATGTTAAATTCGTGTGAAACTTTCAATTGTTCAATATAATTAAATATGTGGTGATATTATGTCAGCTCTTGAAGGATTCAAATTGTATTGTGAAGATTCTTAAACGGAAGACAGCTCGAACAGTGACTTTGTAGGTTTCAATGCCACCAACACCCGGGAGAAAAACTCTGAAATCTCTCGTTCGGAACAGTACGTTTGAGATAATTCCAATTAAAAAAATTAACATATGCCTACATCTCGTTTTGGTAAAAAATATGGCAGAAAAGCTAAATCAGCTAGTATAAATGGGAGCAATTCGTTTAATTCTGCAGGAAGCTATTTTGATGAGGAACTGACATCAAAACGTAAAATATCGCAAGAAGAAATATCGTACCGGCTATAACCAAAGATGGATTCAAAGACAAGTTTAACTTACTTTATTTAAATTTTTGCATGTTCTGCCATTGCTAAATATTGGTACATTGGTAAGAAAAAAAAATTAAAGCAACCTGAACATTTTTAAGTTACTAAAATGTGTTTTTCAATGCGTGGGACATCTATGCGAGTACTTTTCATATGGGACAGACTCGACTTGATATTTGATAGAAAACATTCTGCTAAATCTTTTAAGGTCATTACAGAGAGGATTCATTTACTCCAGGAGGTACGATGAATTCCTCTGACTATAGCTCTTTGCCAATGTGGATGAAAAAAGATATCCTTCAATTTTAGCGCCTCATACCCAGATTCAATGATGTATGAGAAACCAAAAACTCTGATACGTAGTTACATCAATGCGGGACAGCTACATGTCAGATGCTATGAAGCACGCAATCGAACTGACACAAGCCACAAAAATAATACTCAGCACGCTGAACAGTAGCCATGTGATGGTTGAGTTTGTAATGTCCAGTCAGAGCTCGGACCAGAATCCTGCAATGATGCCTGGTAAAATGCAGATTTTTAGATTGACATATTTAGATTTAAATCTGGTAAAAATGCTGTTGTCTGAGCGCAAGTTTGCAAGCTGCGCCCTTAGTTGGAATGTTTGGATGCAGCCCAAGAACGAATCTTGTGCTTTATCCAACTAGTTGATAGTGGTAGAGTTCGATCTTTCATTTGTGATACCAACTTTAGCTAACTCATCCAAGATAGTTGATGACTGACAATTTTCTATTCCATGTCAACTGAAACGAGAGCTCGCAAGTCAAGGTGTATTTTCGTGCCGATAACTGAATGACTGTAGGAGCCTAGAAAAGGCAGTCGTAAACGTACCATTTTTGGGTTTTGCCCTTGCGGAACTCAAAACTCCGTTGCACAGTTAGACTGACTAATTGAAGGATAGACAGAAAATATGTATTTCATATTCTTCATTCATTTGCTCTCATACATAGAAATGAATTTACTATTGATGGCTTTAACTCCACTGGAACTCATATAATATGAAGAATATGAAGTCATCGCTCGGCGAGGACATATTTTCTGTCTATGCCTTCAATTAGTCACTCTAACTGTGACACGAAGTTTTGATTTTCGCAAGGGCAATGCCTACAAATGTTTCGTTTACGACTACCTTTTCGAGGATCCTGCAGTCGTTCAGTCATCGGTACGGAATGCACCTTGACTTGTGAGATCCCGGTTTAGTGGCCTTTTACGACATGGAATAGGAAACAAGTTCATCAATTTTTGGTTGAAATGATACAACCGGATGCCACACGGCTTGAAACTAAAGTCTAAATAACTCTAGTGGTCGAAAAACATTCACGGTTTTAATGTACGATTTCTTTCTGCATAGACTCATCTTCCAAACAGCAGGTAGCGGTAAAAATGAAATTACCCCATTGGATTCCCAGAACATGTGCGGGCGATTTTCTTGCGTCATTTTGATTTTGACAACTGACAACTGGACACTTTAATTAGTTATGATGCCCGCACATGAGTTGCGATGAAAGGGTGTACCGTTTAAAATCCGCACACATTCTAATTGCCTAAACTTTTTATCTGCTTGGTAAAACTAATTGAAATTTTGCTAGACATAGTTAAATGTGTACTGTTAAAACTCTGTGATTTGATTTCATCAGGTGCGCAATAGTTCTCAAAATGATGACGTAAGTGTGATGTTCCCGAGAACAAGGCTCGTACCTACAGGAAGGCCGAGGGGCCCTGACCCCTCCCGAAATCAGAAACTGAAATGAAAAAAAAGTTTGATGAATATTATGGGGTCTTTGATTCTGCAAATTACACCGTGAAATAGTAGTTTCGTGATGGTCGAAACTCCACTGCCACTGACAGTGTCAAAAGTACATAAAATGGGAATTAAAACTGGGACAATATAAACGGCAATAATAAAAAACATAAAATATTTACCGGGTGACCGGAATGAGAGAGAGCGAGAGAAAGAGAGAGAGAGAGAGTGCGCGAGCATGCCTAAGTTAGGTAAGATTCTGCAGATGAGAAAGATATCCTCCCGCTGGATCCCGCACACACTTATGGAATACTAAAAAAACGAACGCAAGCGCACTTCCAACACATGTTTGGCTGAATCCATTATTATACGTCAGAGAACAGAATGATTACCTGACAATGGACTGAAGTCAGAGCGAGTGCTTCCAAGCGACACGGCTCAATGGATCAGACAAATCGCGGTGTCGGTTTTCTGGGTTTGTCATGGTTTACTTTTGGAGGACTACTTCAAAACAGATATGCAAGTATTAGCGCACATTAATTGAGCGATAAAATACAAAAACCGCTGTGAAATGGCTCTATCTGAAGTATATGAGCATCGATATCATGGTTAAAATCAACGGCTTAGGGTTACAATTACTTGCCCATCCACCTTGTTTACCTGATTTAACTCCTTCGAACTATTATCTGTTCCTAAGCCTCAAAACATCATTAAGAAGACTAAGTTAATTTGTATGGTCATCAACCAGTATGACCTACAATTTATAAGATGTTTTCCGTTCTCCACGAATAGAATTGAGGGAAAGTAAGGGAGCTATATCGGACCATCTCTCAAAATCAATCGCATCATCACAAGTTTTGTGAATTGTTGTGCTCTTCAAATGGACATTAAA
Organism: Malaya genurostris; assembly: GCF_030247185.1. Taxonomy (NCBI): domain Eukaryota; kingdom Metazoa; phylum Arthropoda; class Insecta; order Diptera; family Culicidae; genus Malaya; species Malaya genurostris. Next base: position 276,164,344 of record NC_080571.1, read on the forward strand.
ATGGTTTTAGACATGTGTGGCGGAAATACACGTAAAGAAATGTAATACAATAACCTGTTCTCGGGCACAGTCATCAATTTTATTCAAATACTCAATAATGACACTTCCAGTTAGAAAATTCGGTCTACTAAAAAAAAATGAGCATCATTCTTAATCGCGAGCTCTGCCTGCATCTGCTCTAGTTTTTATGATGTGTATTGCCTTAAGAAACATTACATTGCACTAGTACGCAGTATTCGTGAAAGAGGTATACTTCCGGAGCTGCAATTTGATAAAGCCAAGTTTGTACAAAAACCAACTAACAAGACCTTGAAATTGAAATTGTTTTGAGCTAAGTGGAGCAGATTAATCTGTTTTTGTTGCATCGTTACTTCTAATGACGATTTGAAATTTTCAACACTCATTATCCTCCTGTATTTCCGGACCTAGAAGTTAGATCTCGATTAGATTAAATGTCATACGGAATAATAACACTTTTCGTTTGAATACAAGTTCGTGAAATAGGCCAAGCAATATTTGAGACAGCAGGGTGAGATATATTCCGACGTTTTAGACCGCTTTTTTCGGAACTGATAAAGTCAACTGCTCTGACAAAGTTTTAGCAGCAATTGGTATCATGTCACTACACGAAGGACGTACTAGAGTGGCATAAGGTGAATGATGTCGATTTCATGCCGAAAAATCTAATCCACCCAAACACTATGGAACTGCATCCAATAGAAAAATAATGGCCCAGTAAAAAGAAGCACTTTTTAAAACAATCTTAAGTAGTGGAAAGAGAAGAAAAATTTGAAATCTTTCAAAATGAAGGAAGCATGGGTTTATATTTTAAAAAGTGTCGATTCTGAGGATGAGCAGAACCTCATGGCTAGGTTTAGGGCAAAAAATGGCGCATTTAGATATAAAAGTGAATTAAATTAAATGAATAATGCAAAACTAAGCTTCAATTATTTCTTTTTACTCTCCGAAAATTAGGTGATAATCGGTATGATTAAACATTAGTATGTAAAACAAGAGTAACTAAAACACCTATTATAAATAACGAATCGTATGAACAACAAAGATGAAAGGCCAAAGGTGTAAAACGTTGATGTAATACACAAAAATAAGATTAATAAACGGATATTTATGCAAAAAAATGGTGATAATCGGATAAAAACTCGATTTTCGAGAATAAATTTTGTGTGTGAGGATTTTGAACGGTACATCGTTCAGTCGAGTGGTAAAAAAAGAAAGTAGTTCTACGTCAAAGACTAAAAAGTGGTTTCCGAAGTATATCAAGGTATTAAAAATATCATTACTAAGACAAAACGAAACAATACATATTTCCACTACTTGTATACGAAAAGCTCGTGTTACACTGATTCTATCTACGAACTGTAATCATTGAGTAGCTTTTAGTTAACGGAATCAGGTTTCTCAAGCATCGCAAGTACCATCATCAAATCGCTAGGATCGTTGTTGCTGAGTAGCAGAGCTACAAACATTTCAAACGCGTAATGTTTATGCAGACAGCATGAATATTAAACCGATTCAAATAAATTTCTCGCTCACTGTTTTCCGTCCTTCCGTTTCGCAATGTCCAGCAGCGAGAGCTTGCCGGGTTCTTGTACCTGAGCTTCGCCGTCCTCGTTGTTTTGTTGAGAATAATGTGGCCCCCAGAACATGAGTTATATATTTGCATTTTGGTCGTAAATATTTCCCATAGCATTTCCACCGTTCTAGGTGGAGATGCTTTGTAGGTGTGTCAGCTTTTTTTTCTCGTTTAAACTTCAAAAATATATGCGAAAAAAGCACAATCCCGTTTCACAGCATGACTGACCGAGGAATGCAATTTCTAGTGGGAAACAAACGATGTGGAGTTGGTAAGGATGTGAAACCAAATGATAAAGTGTTTGTAATAATTTTATTTGAGTTATGCTTCCAAAAGAGGTGGTACGGTAGTTTTTCCCAAGCAGGAATGTTAAGGTTAAAATTCAAGAAAAGAAACTTGAGATCTTTTAAGCTTAAGGTATTCGTTAGGTATACCTATCACTTGCTTTTAGCTAATTCATCTAGATTTAATTAGCATGAAACTCACTGAACACCAGGCACGAAAAAAATGGTTAATTTAACAAACAACTTTAAAACGTTTCACCCGAAGACATAAAGTCGTATTTACCACGTCAATGAAATTTTCCATTTTGGTGGCCGGCAAGGAAATGTAATTTGCATGTAATCATCATGGTTCGATGACTGTTTAAAATCTTTTTCCGTTTTTCATTTCCGAACTGAACGCGTCTTGCGGGAACGGGGAGCGTCAGACTTTCTTCTGACGTTCGCTTGGACCAGAATATTGGATAATCGCCCTAATCGTACAGAATCGAGTCTCTTCCGTGTTCAGAAGAGCATTCGGAAGGAGATTTGTTGTAGGTGGTGAACTTTCCACCGGAAAAGCCAATTTCGTTTTCAGTGATTACAAATGGACCATTTTTATGTTTCCCAAACGGCTAGTAATTGAACCACTTGCAAGACAAATAAACTGTTTGGCACGGGCAGGGCATTCGATTTCGATGCTAATGAATCCTCAATACGTTCAAAAGGTTCATTATTAGTTTCAAATTAATGAGATGACTTGCAATTTTTGAAACCACGCTGTCAGATAAATAACCCTGGATTTAGTAGTTGGAGTAGGAGGATAATAAATGGTTACGGAGTTGGTTATTATTTTTTCATCCGTTGGAAAAAATGTGAGTTTTAGAAGACTTTCTCCTAGGAAAAGTTCAACACTAATGCACTAATGGTAGAACGATTCGTGGTCTACAATTTGGTCAGCTGAATATTTTCTAAAATTATAAACACATTTTTATATACAAAGTAACTTCTCGCTTTGGCACTGTTGAGTAAAAATTTTCTCCGGAAACGTGAAACATTTATTTCCCCCTTTTCCGGCAGACATGTCCTGTGAGTTCAAAAGTCAGTTTCGGAGTGCAGTAGCAGCAGTTGAAAACGACAATTGAATCGTTCCGCTTACCGGACAGCTCGGTTCGGAGACAAAACTTTTCCGGAAAGGTATCATTGGTTTGTGATTTGTGCCGAAAACGATAAAAATGGTTCGTTATTTTTTTTGTCTCGGAAACTCGGAATGTAAGGAAGCGATGTGCCATCTGCTGACCATACTGCGGGCAGCTTTTAAATGGATCCTGGAGGGTACAACCATTCGAGAACCATTTGAAACGTTCCGAGCTGTTAGAGAGTTTTTAAAGTCGTTTCCATGAAACTGTACATCGGAATCGAGAGGACATAACAGTTAGGAGCTACCGTACCAACGAAAATCTAAAAAGTTGTTGCCAACAAAGGATGATGGTCTATCGTTTGGATTTCGAAAAAAAAGTTGCTCTCTCGCGAAATTCATGAAAGGCTTAGAGGTTGTTAGCAAAGAAAGGATTTTGAACCATCAACAGATTGAATTGTCATTGAGCTTAGATTTTTAAAATGATAAATTGACTTTAAACCTAGTGTAAATGTAGTAATCAATCGAAAGGGGTTCATTGTAAACTATTCAATTAAAGACTGTCCCAGAAAGTATGGACGCACTTTGATTTCGCTGTAAACAATTCACAAGTGTTAGATATTCAAATTTTATTCGATATACTGATAATATTAGACTACAACAACAGAATATTATTTTCAACATTTGCTACTTAGTTATTGTAGAATAGCTGGCGCATCTTCTTGCGAACGTTCCTCATTAAATTTCGTACAGACTTCATGGTGACAAGTTTTGACACTTTTTTCCAATCTTTTTCGAACTGTTGAATGGTTTCGGCTGCCGAGACATGTTTCCTATGATGTGCCTTCCTTAATGCCCAAAATTCCTCAATTGGTCGAAGCAGTGGGCAATTTGGTGGATTCATGTCTTTTGTGACGAAAGTGACATTTTTGGTAGTATACCATTCTACCGCTGATTTGGAGTAGTGGCAAGAAGCAAGATCTGGCCAGAAGACAACAGGATCCTTGTGGCTTCGAATCATGGGTAATCGTTTTTGTAAACATTCCTGGATTTATACTTTGCTGTTCATTGAAGCAGTGGTGATGAAGGGTTTCGAAATCTTACCGCAGCTACACATTGCTTGCCAGACCATAGCTTTCTTACCAAATTTTTCGACTTCAATCGATGTCTCGGACTAGTTTAACACTTGCCCTTCTCGCATCGTATAATATTGTGGTCCCGGTAAGGATTTGTAATCGAGTTTCACGTAGGTTTCGTCGTCCATGATAATGCAGTTCAAATTCCCAGCAAGAATCGTATTGTACAGCTTCCGAACCCTCAGCCTGATCGTTTCGGACTACGTTTTGGTTGTTTCTGCTTCTTATAGGTTCGAAGATTCAAACGTTCTTTAGCACGAAGAACATTTGACTTCGAAGTGCCCACTTTTTTGGCCACATCCCGAACTGAAACCTCCTTCTTTTGCTCGAACGCCTTCAGTATACGTTAATCCAACTGAGGGTTAGCAGGACCTTTTTTTCGACTCGTTTTCGGTTTATCCTCACAGGTTTTATCCTCACCGAACTTCCTGATTGTATTTCGCACGGCTTTTTCACTTACTCATTCCATTTTTGCTATCTTTCTCAGTGACAGTCCGCGTTCTGTGCACCATTTGTACACAATTTTCGACGTTGTTCTGCTGAAAGTCCACGCATTTCGAAACAAACTAATGGAAACGAATAAACAACTGCACAAGTGGTTAGAGAAGAGTGTAAGCAACAGGGCGCAGCCATAAAAATTGACAGATTCTGAACCATTGCGGAATTGCAGCGGTTTTTCGTTGCGTCCATACTTTCTGGGACAGTCTTTATTCTTCCAAATCATATCTACAATTGCAATTTGGTCACCTGCAACTGGATCTTGCTAGGATGAATCTCATAAGATATAAAGGCAGCAGGAAAGATAAACTAAAGACGGAGTGGTGGACGTTTTTCCATGTAGTGGTAAAATATAATCCCTTGGTGATTTCGGTTCATAGTTGTAAAAAATGAGACTTAAAAAAAAATTTTGATTTGAATGGAATTGTGTCTCAATATAGGTTATTAAATTTCATACATTTCAACGAAAAAAAGTTTTGCTAACAAAAACATTTTCAGAACAGACTTTTTTTTAAGTTTGAAAACTAAACTAAACAATCAGCTGAGAATTCAATGACAGACAATTTTCGAGTAGATTTTTTTTCTTTTCAAAGTGCCTATTTATCAATTTATGACCGGTAGGTATGGGACATATCATGATATAAGTTAACCCGGTGAACGACCAAAATTAGATTAAAGCCGGGTATAAATAAACGATATAAAAAAATCATTATATAACATAATATAACATAACACAACATAACATAACATAACATAACATAACATAACATAACATAACATAACATAACATAACATAACATAACATAACATAACATAACATAACATAACATAACATAACATAACATAACATAACATAACATAACATAACATAACATAACATAACATAACATAACATAACATAACATAACATAACATAACATAACATAACATAACATAACATAACATAACATAACATAACATAACATAACATAACATAACATAACATAACATAACATAACATAACATAACATAACATAACATAACATAACATAACATAACATAACATAACATAACATAACATAACATAACATAACATAACATAACATAACATAACATAACATAACATAACATAACATAACATAACATAATATAACATAACATAACATAACATAACATAACATAAAAATGACAATGAAGGATGCAAACGAACAGACGAAACGTGATTAACCATCTTTAGTGGCAGCTAACCAAATAATACCAAAACTTGTAAGACTAGCGTGTGCTTTGCAGGATAGTGGAATGCTCTTTTTCTGGCACTCGTTTTTATCGAGGTTCTAGTTCATAGAATTATTTGTAACGAAAACTGTTTTGCAGCTGTAAATCGCTGGCCAAACTGAAAATTTTGTTGCGAACTTTGCTAGTTTTTGTGTGGTTCGTTCAATGATGCTTGAACTTGTACAGTACAATTTGAACTTCTGCCGCTCCGTGCAAAGAATTATGAACTGTTTAATCAGATTATTTTCTGGATTGTATTTCCAATTATTCCAAAGTATTTTAGTTGTTACATAATATCCGTAAGGAAAAAGTTGTAGGCTCGAGACTTTTTTCTGGACGAGTTTTTGGATAGTTTTCGTTATATCGCTGAGTCGTCTTTTTTTCCTTTGGTCTGATTCTCGTTGGCAGAAATAGAAATGAAAAATACAAGCTCAAGTCTAAATTCAAACTTTAAATAAATAAAAAATCACGCCTTTTTTTCTTTTTACGACATTCATCTAACTAGAAACTGTTTGGTAGGAACAGAGAATCCAAATTGAAGAATAATAGTAGGGGAGACCGGGGCTATATCGGACTCGGGATTGGAAATAATATGCAGCGAAACAGTCAAATAGTCTTCAATAATGACTCTCCCAAGGTAGACTATCCAATGTCCCAGTTCGCGAAGTTCTTGCTTGTCGTGACCTTCCTTACATGAAACTTCTTTATCATTTCATTATGTCCATTGGAGTTCCAATTTCAATTTTATTTTATGTTAGACTCCTTTCTCTGCCATGAGTTCAACCAATAGCCAGCTATCCTATTTTAAATAAAAGTGATGAACTGATACAAACAAATCTGAAATAATAATAAAATCATGTACAAAGTGAATGTATTTTATTTAATGTAATTTATAATAGCAAATCGCTTGATTAAAACAGTGTTTAGATAAACTAATGAATACTAACATACTAATATGATATTTGAAATGTATTAGATTTAAAGTACTATGTATTGTGGATGCCACGGCGAAGACAAACTTATGTATATTGCCTATGAAATAATGTATTTATGGAAAAAAATAATGGATCTAAAGTGAGTTTCAACATCAATTATTTGGTACTGCAGGGAGTGAAGGTCCGAGACAATACCTTCACTCCAAAAAAATTGAATTTCACAGGTGACTTAATTCCTCATACGATGTAATTTATAAAGACCTAATTTGTCAAGTGACGGAAAATTATATTGGTAATGACTTAATGTTATATGAGCTTGAATTTTACTGGTTTCGACCGTAACTTGCGTTCTGCTAGCAGGTACGACTGTATGAATATAAATACACCTTTTTCCAGCCAAGCAGATGCATGCTTCTGTGGCTCAGTCGATTAACAGACGTACTTGCGATTCAATGATTCTCGGTTCAAGTTCAGTATTCTTTTTTTTATTTCAATGAATTTCATGGCATGGAGTTTTAGACACAATATTAAATATTCTTCCACGTGAATTTGCGTGAACTGCGACGCTCCATTCATGTGCATATAATAAGATGTAAAATCACAGGATTTTTTTTAAGTGTGTAGATTTTCGTGGAACAGGATTATATCTCACGCAAGGTTGAAAGTTTCATTTTATGTATAGAGTCATAATGACATGATTCACGTTTACATGTTTCGGGTTGTGAATTTAAGGGAATTGTGGCCACCCGTGAATTAGAGTGAGTTCAGAATTAAATTATTTTTTCAAGAGATTTAAAGAGTTAGACGGCATAGGATCAACGGAAGGGAAGTCCGTCCGTTGTCTTTTATTTTTACATTCCGATTCTATAAGATCGTCTATGTTATTAGAAAAATTTAGAATAATGGATTAAGATTTCTTCCGTATTGAATTATTTTTAGCCTTAGGCATATTGCCTTACCGGTTGGACGTAGGCATTTTTGAAACATATAAAATAACTAGGCTAAATTATTCTTCGATTAGACTTCTAGTTTGGATAAATCTTCTTTTCATTTGATTTTTTCGACTTTTTTAAGTGTGTACTACTTTTAAGAAAGTCCCCCTTCTTCTACGACTACATTATTGTTCGAAAATAGTTTCTGAGCTGCAATGATAAGAACAAAAAGGCGCAGTTCAACATGATTTTTCATTGTCTCATATTTCGAGCACGGTTCCTTCTAGAAGAAAGGTTATTATGAGTAAATATATTTCTTTCGACTTGTAATATGCTGGTTCAATGAAAAGTTCATAATAAATACATCGGAAAACAATCAGATATGTTTTTTCTTAATTTTATTTTTGTTTTCTTAATATTTGAATTCTTTTAAAGGTTGCCGATCGAGTTTTTCCCCTTTTCGTTTTTGTAACAATTATTCCATCAATGGAAGTTTCCGATTTACAACAATTTTTTCGGTAATTTTCATACAAAAATACATACCTCCTTTTGAAAATCAATCTTGAGTCAAATTCATCTCTCCATTCGTGCAAAACAAATGGTTTGTCATGCTGAAAATGTGTGCAAATTTAGCATGCAAATCGCATAGTCATAGTCAAGTCCATCCTGATGGTGCCACATTTTCCCCTGTTAATTTCTGGAATTACTCAAATGTTAAGTTACACGAAGTTTTCCGCTTGCTTTAATGACCCATGTTACGTTTACATCTTGCTCAACATACACACATTCCACACACACATACACACGTCATGTGTCTGTTACTATCTCGTGACATTATTGGCGAAATAGTAAATAGTAAAAGACATTTTCCAGAGTTGACCGAAACACTATAATAGTGAAAAACACACATTTGAATTTTTTTGGATGCATTTATTTTAAATCTGTTACTGAATCAACACTTTACAGGTCATAATATTATTTGTTCTAGATAAAGCTTTTCTCGAAATATTAGACAATGGATCGTATGTATAAAATGTAGTAAAGTCTGTTGTTTGTAGTGTCTTCTCAAAAACAAAGTCCACAGAGTATAATGCGGTTTGGTATGAATAAAAACAAATTTGAACTTTTAGTACACGCTACTTTCGAATTTGAGCATTTTCTGCATGCCGTATCGCCACGGAGCCGGAAAACCTGTAATAAGTATGCACAAAGCAAGAAACGTACGACGCAATGGAATTTCAAACATTCTGTTCAATTGAGTCTTTTTGCTTTTTCCATATGTGTTCCATAATGCGACTTTTGAACGGAGGCCCGTAGAGCTGAGTTTCATATACCATTCAACTCAGTTCTCCGAAATCACAAAATGTCTGTGTGTGTATGTATGTATGTATGTGACAAATAATGTCACTCGATTTTCTCAGAGACGGCTGAACCGATTTTCAAGATTCAAATGGAAGGTCTCATAGTCCCATAGACTGATATTGAATTTTATCCCGATTCGACTTCCGATTCCGGAATTACAGGGTGATATGCACCGAAAAAATGTAAAAATATATTACCCATTTTTCTAAGAGATGGCTGAACCGATTTTCCCAATCTTAGATTCATATGAAAAAACTTACGGTGTCATTAGTTTTACAAGGTAATATATGCAAAGCTATGAGAAAATGTGCACTCAATTTTTTTCGAAAATTTCTTTACCAATTTTCACAAACGTTAAAAAATTACCGAAAAGTTAATCCAGATCCGATTTTCTGTTCCGGTATTACAGCGAAAAATTTTCAATTTCATGAGTATATTTTCCCAAGTAATAGCGAAACCTACGGGTAAATTCATGTTGTTAGTCGATCTTGTTAGTTGGTGGATATATAAACTTACTTTGGGACTACTAGTCCCCGCACACCAAAAAAAATTGAATTTTACAGATGACTTAATCCCTCATACGATGAAATTCATAAAGACCTAATTTGTCAAATGACGGAAAATCAAATTTGTAATGACTTAATGTTAGATGAGCTTGAATTTTACTGGTTTCGACTGTAACTTGTGTTCTGCTAGCAGGTGCGACTGTATGCATTCAAATGCACCTTTTACCAGCCAAGCAGATGCATGCTTCTGTGGCTCGGTCGATTAACAGACGTTTACTGTTTTGTACTTGGTTATTTTTACTGTTTTCAAATCATGTATGACTGATTTTCATTATTGTTAGAGCAAATTTGGCAACATACTCGGTAACCGGCTGCCCAGATTAATCATCAGGTAATGATTTAAAGGGTGATTTTTGCTGTTAACATTTTGTCAACACTTGTTCAGTTTTGTCTTTTGTTTATTCGTGAATCGTTGTTTGGTTTATAATTTAATCATCAATGGCAATGGGCAATGGGGTGGCAAAATTGGAGAAAGATCCATTGTTTTATTGAAAAATTGTGTTTGGTGACGAAGTTCATTTCTGGTTGAATGGATACGTCAACAAGTAAAATTGCCGCACGTGGAGTTAAGATCAGCTGGAAGCATTGCAAGAGTTGCCAAAGCGTCCCGAAAAAGCCACTGTTTGGTGTGAATTATTGATTGGTGGCATTATTCGTGCAGTATCGGCCGATATGTTGGAGAGAGCGTGCCAAAATTATTTTCAAATATTAAATTATATTAATCGTTCTATCGATTCCAATAAAGATTTCATCAATTTAAAAAAAAAAAATTTGTGTTTTTTTGAAAATCAAATCCTATACATATACCCTTAAAAATTACTCTTTATTTAGTAAAAAATATACTTTACCCGTAATTTATGCTGTGTAGTGCATCATTCAAAAGGAAAACTGTTATCATCTAGATCATTATTCCGCACGATTCCCATTTCGAGCTTGATGTTTACCATTCCACTACAGTGTCTCTATAATCTTCCCAAAACATGACTTTCTGTCAGGAAAAGGATTTACAGGAAATTTTATTATCACATTTTTCACATTTCCAGATTGAGCCAAACCCTTTTCCTTATTCCGGTATTCCGATGAACACTTTTCGCCTAAATGACGTCGATTACGTTCTGTTCCCTGATACCTGTCAAGGTTTTACCGGGGTCGCTGGAAGTGTGGCCCTTCATCATATGTAGGTGAGAATGATTGACGCTGCTTTCGGAAAATCTTTTCCACTCCATCATGCATACAATCGCCGTGGCATGTAGGTGCTACTTACCATCCATCCCAACCATGGTAGGGTGAAATGTTCTCCCACAAGTATTGGATGAATAATTTCGGTCGGATCCGTTCCGTGCCGGGAAGCTCGTTGGGGATCAAAACTTCAATCAATCAATCTAGCGAAAAATATTCATAACGTCTGAGGAAATTTTTGACAGAACCAGATTTTCGTACCTGTCTGATGACGTTCCGGATGAAATCCTAAGACGGAGGGTAGTAAATGTGACAATAAAAGTCTTTGACATGGTTATGACTGGGGATGATTTACGATTTGTTGGTAATTATTCATACTTGGGATGTCAGATGAATTAGTTTAGAATGCTTGAAAATCAACGGTTTTATGATCGAATAACAATGTCAACCCGTGATTGACCAGATGGCAAGAAAACTGTTAACGTGTTTTTAGTGTTTTTAGAATTTACTCTTTTCACTAGTGTTCGCTTCAATTCAACATACTTCTAACGTTTAGTAATTGATTCACAATCAATTAGGCTAAAAGGTTGAATAAGTTTGTTGAAACTTTTCTACTCTTTTCTAGATAGAGAAAAAATGAGATGAAGTTTCAAAAAAAAAATGTAGACCGATTCATCGGTTTCACAATTTTATCAATTTCCCCACGATTAAACACAAGTTACAACTTCGGTTCGAATCCTTGTTTATGAGTTTTCACAATAAGGTTTCACCTTGTCCGACACTCGCTTCTACCACAAACCGTACGGCTAATCCTAGTTTACGACCTGGGCGACCCATCAGTTCCCGTGGTACGTAGCTTTTGTCAGTCAGATTTGTCTTCACTGTTTTGTTGTGTCGGTTGAAAATTTTAGTTTGCTGTTTTTTCTGAAGTCGGTACGAAAAAAAAAACATATTTCGGTTCATCGTTTAAGCTTGGATTGCTTTTATCCTTTTGAATTCGTCTTCCCAAAGGACAGGCAGTTCTGCCACTTCATTACTGAACCTTCATATTTTCAACCAGTGCAATTATAGTAATTAAGTGGCTAGGTATTTGGGTACTGTAGGTGAGTAGCGTCCCTGCTAATATAAAGTGAGATTGGACAAAGATGTCTGCGAGCACTGTACGTTTAATTTAATTAATATCGTTAAGAGATTTATAACGAACGGGTCACCTACTCTTTCACTGCTCGATGATGATTCAAATGTTAATAAAGCTCAATTACAACGATAATTATGTGAATAAAGTGAGATGTAGTATCATCAGTGTTTTAGGCCGACAGTACTTGGAGATGACCTATTTTATGCTTCGCTTTTGAAGTATAATTCAATAAGCAATTTATTTTGGCAAAAATTATCCTTGAAATTGAATCTACTGGATAATAAAGTAGCAGAAGTTGTGTTTCTTGATTTAATGTCGACATGAGATTTCCGAAGCAACACGTTTAGAATTTTCTCATTGGATCCCTATCACTTAAGATTTCCACCAACCCCTGTGCTGTCTCCATTTCCGATTGGTATATGCGGCTTCCCATTTTCTTGGATTGAGAGTAAGATTTGCTGATTTTTTTCCTCTTCCTACTAACGCGGTACCCAGCCTCAACACAGAGGAAATGTTTCAGTTGCGGAAGTACATTTGAAACAGACCTTCCATTATTGTGATTCTTTTGTAATTTTATAGGTAAAAAGATAACTCCATCTGATTGTCTGTGGTGGTCGTAGGCCGTATTGTTCTCGACTCACTTCAACATTCACACCGTTTGCCCTATTTGTGTTTGATACCGCCGGATCTCGGAAGTGCTGGAGGCAAGTAACATCAACAGCAGCCCCGGAGCAGCGAGTTCGAAGAGTAAGGGTGCGAAAATAAAGTTATCGTCTAGGTTGATTGTTTAGATCGTTGAGCTGAAGAGACTCAGTTAAAGGAGCTAAATTAAATTTAGTGTTTCACGGAACACAGTTAGCTGACATGGAGTTTGAGGGAACATTATCATATTGTTGGCGATATAATAGAGGTTAAAAGTTTGTAGCAAAACTTTGCGGTTGACATACAAACAAAACATTATACTGACCGAATAGTTAAGCTTTCGTGGTTTGTCAATAGATGGCTCTAGCGGAGAGAGCTGGTCGATTTTGGCATCACATTTTAGTAAGCAATCCGATTTGACAGAGTAAGAGCTTTTTTTTATCATATAATTTTGGTTGTGTCATAATGAAAAATTTCATGTCAAAATATCATCGCGATGTAAAAGAGTTCATTTCATGAATCTTTTGGAAAAATGCAAGTAAAATTTTTTAATTATAAAATGCCCAAACTTAGTAAAATAGTTATTCTACGTTTTATTCTATGATTTTATTCATTCAGCACGTATTAACCAAAACATTATTTTTTTGAAACTTGTTAACTCAAAGATAGAACAAATATATTTTCAATTTAGTCACTGTATACTATTTTATATTCCAGTTTTGTTGTTATATTGTTTTGGTATTGTAAGTAGTTTAGTTTGATATTACTCTGCTCATGTGGGTAATAGTTTTAGGTTTTCAGTTTAGTTATTTTAACTCCTACGGTATTTCTCTTGTACTCTCTCGTATATGAGCAAACTGTACCGGGTTGCCAGCATACATTTTATTATTTTGATGAGAAGTTTTATCACATTAATCTATCGTATGGGTTGGACATTACATGGATTCCAATGAACAATGAACAAATATTCAACTTTCACAATGATTGAATGTCTGTGTGTTTGGCAGCCTTGTCGAGCCAATTTTATTTCTCTCTCCTTTTCAGAATGCTATCAGGAAACCAAAGCGAAAAAAAAGGTGGATGCATTGAAACTGACTTTGTTTCACAGAATAATACAAGACTCTATTTTTATCGCGATAACATATATGTTTTTATGTACTAATCGCATCTAAACTAAATTATCTAGACTTTGTCACGGTAGATTTATTATACAAGCCTTCAAAGCCGAGATATTCGATGAACAAGTAGAGGTATGCATTTCCGAGCGTTCCAATTTTCAGCAGTTCTTCAGTCAGAAAAAAATATAACACGACCGCAAAACTCAATAAACCATTCTGAAAATTTTACAGAATATTCTCAACTACATTTCGAAGACATTGTCAGGTGGGTTTTTCTATATTCTGCACCGTGTCCAAGAAAATTTAATTTGAAACGGGAAAATAGCAAAAAACCTACCACTTTACGGTACTGTCCTCAGTCCTTAAGGTGAAATGTAGCGGAATGCGAAAATCGCGTTTTTGATCAATTATTCAAAAATTAGACCGATTTTCGGAAAACCAAAAACACTTAAGTTTTCGAAATCAAATTTATCATAACTAAGTATTCTTAGAATTTTGAAATTTTGCTTTGGCGAGCCGTAATTGGTTTTTGGAATGCATAAACGGTTACTGTTCCGTTCCACGGGGATGATTTTAGAACTGAAAAGTAGTGTTTGTAGCAGAATTTCACAAAGAATCTGAAAATGCAACTCAAAATTATAAAATATTTGCTAAAACAACCGAAATTTGAAAAAGTTTAGATAAACTTTTCCGCATTTTTTTTATTGCTTGCGCGCTGCTGTTTCGTATTGAGGTGGTGTGAGAAATGCACGGTGGGCACGGTGGCATTATATCGTGAGCAAAAATTACATATAAAATAATGACGCGAGTTTATGCACCATTGGGTTTTGTGTTGAAATAAAAACTAGTTGATTACAATAAAATGGGTATTATAAGAAATCGTTTATTTTCTAAGTAACTGTCATTTATAATGCTAATAATGTCCAATTCTGTTGAGTTCAATGCATTGCAAGGTCTTGGTATTACATTTATTGTTGACTATGACCGTTTGTTTCAACAAACTTCGCAGACAAGGAGTGGCGGAACCGTATTGGGAGAATACTGAATCCACCAGGAAAATGTCTGGGCGTGGAAGTCTTGGAATTACATTCCTTTTGAGAAATTTGGCCTTTCTGTTTTAACAGACTTCGCAGCCGACTCATAGCATAGTTTCGATTACATGGCTAGTGCTACGATCCTATTGACACAACAGAAATAATACTTTCAAGATGATGATGAAAGTCAATTAGAATGGAATATATTGGCTTTAAATGTATTCGATAAGTAAATTCGACCGCGCTGTATCATGCGAGTTAAGTAAATACTCATGATTTATAGCTCTAGTGTAAGAGTAATCACTAACAATAACGATTGAATTAGCATATATTTAAAGTGTGAAGGATTCAAAAATCCATTACGTCCAGTCTTTTTTACAAGCCAATATAACGAGAGGTAAACCCACTGCGCTCAATAATTGAAAAAAGTTCTCGTTTCTATGTGTCCGTTTTTCTTGGTATGCTTTGTGCGACGGTTCGTTCAACTGAAGCGGATAAAATTTTGCGCGCATTTTATGACGCTACATTTCACCTTAAGGGCTGAGGCCAGTAGGTCGTGTATAACCACGTGCCTCGCTCTGCGTATTGCATTTCTCTCCATGCTCTCTCGCATATGTGCAAAAAGACTCTCGATGGGCCGGTTGACCAGACAAGTTTTGATATTTTCGGTTACAAGTTTGCATAAAATGTGTCTGCATCCAATAAAGCTACCGCTCGTTTGGCAGCCTTGCTGAGCCGATTTTATTTCTCTCTCATGTTTCGTTTCGTTACCAGGAAACTGGAGCAGAAAAAATAGCGCGTGCATAGAAATCGACTTACCTTCACAAAAATTACATTCACTTCATTTTTATCGCGCCAACACCTATGTTTTTATGCACTAATCACATGTAAATTGAATTATCTAGACATTGTTAGGATAGATTTTTGATCCATGCTTTTGAAGGCGAGATAATCAATGAACAAGTTGAAAGACGGGATTTTCAGCTATGCAATTCTTCCTTCAGAAAAAAAGACTTTCCCGACCGCTAAAGTCAATGAATCATTCTGGAATTTTCACAGAATAATCTAAACTAATTTTTTAAGAGATTGTCAGTTGGGTTTTTGATATTCTTCATTGTTTTTGAGAAAATCAGATTTGAAGCGTTAAAATAGACTTCTGAATCACCCAAAAACACACTGGCCTAGGACCTTAATATGACACGTATTTACTATTTTCTTCTGATTGGGTTAGACGAAGTTAAACTGTACAATAAGTGAACGGTGTTATTTATTATGAACTGTTAAAATGAATCAGGGTCATTTCGCCGAAAGGGTAATTTTGTCGAATGTCATTTCGTCGAAAGAGTAATTCCGCTTATTTTTTCCTTTCTTATATAGCAAGGTGTGTGTGTGTGTGTGTGTACGTTAGATTCAAATGAAAGGTCTCGTGGTCCCATACGGAATTCCTGAATTTCATCCGAATCCGACTTCCGGTTCCGGAGTTATAAAGTAAAGTGTGTTCAATATTGTACACCGTAACTTAAAATATTTTCGGATGCAACAAAGATTTAAATCGTAATTCAGAGTGCTTACGAGAAGAATTTGTGTGTCATGTTAGTTGGTGGCCGTACGAACCCACTTTGATTATACCGGTTCTCGGGTTCCGGCCGGAAGTGCATATAATAGTGAACCTATTTCGTTTTCTTAAAGATGACTTACGCAATCAAATCACTGTTTTATTCTGTATGCTATACACAAACAATCTCTTGGTTTAATTCAAAAATCGAAGAGAAAAATTTTGAATATAATACCACAATATTATATGTACATGAGAAAGGCATCATTACACCACTAGGTGGGTTGAAACAGGTTTTCAATTGGAATTGTTTCAAGATAATGACAAATGAAAAATGAGAGCTTACGCTCGTTTTGTTGACCCCAATTCGCACTTCTGAAATATATAATATTTAAAATAACGGATAAATTCATTTCCCTGCGTTTAATACAAACCTTGAATTGTTTTTAGATTGGTTCCTTGTCCGCAGAACGGAATTCCCAAGTAAACTTATTGACTTTATTAGCTACTAAGCATCAAAGCATTTTTTACCAGGCAAAAGATTGCGGTATTTTCCGTTAACCAAGTGCAAATGAGAAAATATTTAATGTGGCTTTGCACATCGTTTTTGTTCGTGTGTTATCCGACCTCGCTACTACTCGCTCGGACCTCACTAAAGCAAAGAAACCTAGTATTGAGTAGACCGGGCAAACGAGGCGGTTACAGGTTTGTATGCACGAGGTCGTTGCTTCCGATGGCGGCCAACTTAGCTGACGTGTCGAAAAGTCATTTTGGCTTCAATTATGTAGCTGCGCTACATTAAATGTCCAGAAGATAGAAAAACAAAAAATATTTAAAATGAATAGACAGAATTTGTAGTGTTCTTATTAATGATGTGATGTTTTCGAAATTACCCTGTCGGCGAAATGATCCTCTCCCGTTAAAACCAACCAAAAAATGTGTTAAAACTAATAAAGGCAATTCAGCCGAGCCTCACGTTTTCAAGCTAGCTAAAACCTTTTCCAGAACGTTAAGATAGGAAATCCTGTCTCCCATCTACCATACTCTTCCGATAACGCAACGTTCGATTATTGCTTTTTTTCTGATCTATGATATCAGGCCGATAAGCAGTTCTAGTCGTAGGTAAAATGCATTTTTAAGACTCAACAAAATATCCGAAAAAATACTATAAAACCAGTTTTGTAATTTCTTCTACTATATTTTTATTTTACTCTTTATACCAACATATTGTCCCGGGTTGGCGGTTTAATGCATAGGACGCTGGTCTTACAAGCCAGTTGTCGTATGTTCGAGCCCCGACCTGGAATAGTACTAGCCATGCAATGGTTCTGTACTCTCTGAATCGGCTGCGAAGTCTGTTGAAACAGAAAGGCCAAATTCCACAAAAGGAATGTAATGCCAAGACTTTGCTTACCAACATATAACGTTAAAATGATCAGGGTTTTTTTTAAATGAAGAAGTTGAAGCTATAAGAGTTATTATTTACAAAATTTCAATTTTTTTAATAAAAAATGATCATTTGTTTTGACCAGTCTGCTCATACAGCTATTTTAGAGGAAATGTACAATTATAATTTACTAAACTGCGCAATTTATGTCTTGTGATACTGAAGACTTGTACAATCTTTTTTACCATTTGTCGATATTTTTCATCATCTGCCAATTTGTGAAACTCAGCAAAAAAGTTCATTGTGCATTCCATTGATCAATCAATCAAACTTTATTGGGCATTTGATAACATCAGGGAATGGTTAATAACATACAGGGAACGTTGAATAGTCATGCTTATAAACATTCTTTTCTACGTGGTTTCATTTTCGTTAGTTCTCCATTTTGAAGTCCGTCCGATTATCCCTTAGACTAAATCGGGTTTGGTCGGATGAATTTACCGACTTTAGAACCGACGAATTTTGTAATTTTTGAACCTACTCTTATGTGAATTGAACAGAGAAAACAATTGACGAGACAACATACGAAATCGATCGGCGAGATATTTCACAATCTATATGCTACCAGATTCAATTTTTTGATCTTTTGGTGTACATATTAAATCGCTTTCTCGATTTAATTTGATATCGTCGACAATTCCGTCGGTCGAACTCGAAGCATACGATTTCGTCGGGAGAGTGCACATTTTGAGAACTGTCAAATTTGTTATTGTCAGTTATAATCAGTTCTTGTATTAATAACAATCGTCCGCATTTCCAAAGCTACCATTGTCGATTTTGTCTTGTACTAAACCCAACTAACTTCAACGAACTTGTTCTCTGATTGGTGGTTGAGTGCATTGGGCAGTTACAGTTACAGTTGATCTAGCACAAGTTTAATGTATTCTGATATCTTTATAAGTGCCGATCCGGGAGCGAGTCACATCGCCGAGAGCCATTTCGCCGAAAGTCATTTCGTCGAAAGGGTCATTTCGCCGAAAGGGTAATTTCGAAACCATAATATAATATTATTTTTTGTGCTATTATGCCTCCTGTATAACTGATGTGGCGCAGTCACATAACCGAAGCCAAGATGGCTCGGCAGCATAAAACCGCCGAGGCGACACCGGTTGAGTTGGACGCCGACCCGCTATCGGAAGCAGCGGCCTCTTGCATACAAACCTGTAACCGCCTCGATTGCCTGGTCTACTCAAAGCTTCTTTGCTTTAGTTAGGTCCGAACGAGCGGTAGCGAGGTCGGACAGCACATGAATCAAATCGATATGGCGAATCCGCATTAGATATTTTTTCAACTAAGTAAACGGAAAATACCACATACATTTACCTGGTAGATACACCTATGCAATTGCTTTGATGCTTAGTGGCTAATAGTTAACAAGTTTTCTTGGGAACTCCGCTCTGAAATTCATGAATCAATCTGTATTCAAGAAGTACAATTGTAGGTAAACAAAACGGGCGTTAACGTAAGATCATTCATTTGTGTTTATTTTAAATCAATTTCAATTATAATTTTAAGACAATTGCAGGAATCGGCGAAATTACCCTTTTGGCGAAATGGATTTCGGTGAAATAACATTCGGCGAAGTGGCCTATTCGGCGAAATGTCATTCGGCGAAATGACCCTTTCGGCGAAATGACTTTCGGCGAAATGACCCTGATCCGCCGAACCATGTAAACTCACAAATCTGATTGAGGTTAGTCAACTCGTCTGGAATTTGATTAGGAATCCTGTATGATTTCCAAATAGATTCCGAATCATATGCAACAAAAATATTGGGGTATTAATTTAATCGTTCTTGTAAAATTCAAACAGTTTCCGATTTTCCATTTATATTTGTGTCATATGTGAATTTGCGTCACCTGTAAGTTTAATAAATTTTTGCTATGCATTCAATGGTGTGCTGTACGCTAAGAATTGGCTGCGAGATCTGGAAGTCTGTTGCAAGTCTGGTCAAGTTCCACAAAAGCTTCCGCTCTCTTCGAACTCCTTCGAGATTACTCTTATAATAAGATCTGGAAAATAAATACCCGAACCCGACTAATTTGTCGTAATCTCCATCCGCTGCTTCCAGAAAAAGTGGGTTAAAAAAGGTCTCTAAAAAAATCACTCCGAGTATAAGCGGATTACAGCCGTATTCGGCCGTCCCGATAGATAAGATCATTAACAAAACAATTTCCTAAGCACGGCTTCCCTACTCATTAGCACCAATTTACAAATTTCATCAAATAACGACTTCACCACCTGCTCCCGTTCCAACTCTGCCGACGGGAGCGCACGAATCGCGTGTCAGAATCAGATCCTGCCGTCCGTCATCGGCCGGCGTGTCTGGATTTGATTAATGAAGAAGTGGAAAAAAAGATGAAAACCCGGGAAAAAAGTCCAATTCAACCGGCTGAGCCACAATGGAGAGAATTGGGGAGAAGGAAAATAGAAACAAGAAGCGAAACAGTTTCTTCCGATAAGTTTGAAGAGCCGCCAAAGCAATAAATGGTATCCTTTATTCAAACGACCGGCCCAATCTTGTCGGAGGCACGATTTCATTTCGTGCAGGTTTTCAATCGTAAGGAAAAAACTTCGCTTTCTGTTAATAGTGGGTTCATTTATTGGAACGTTTCATAATGTTGCACGTGCCTCATAGTAGGAAAGCGATGGGCAATGATTTGGGGTGTCTTGAAGTTGTTTTTTGAATTTGAAGAAGTACATGGTCTAGTCGATACCGGAAGCACATGGCAATTCAATTAAGATAAATAATCTAGCAAATGGATTCATCGAAAAAGGTGCTCCTAAAAAGTTGCAAACTAAACATTGCTCTGATTTGATCAAACAAACACATTAAAGTTCCGTTTCTCTCTTCAAACTATTGATTGATTGATTGATGCTCTGCAACTGAACAGTGACACCAAGATTCATTGAATGCTGTCTCTCTGTTGGCACAATGCCCAATAAAATAGTCTGCTTTCAATCCGGGTGAACAATTCGAAAGTAGGTTGCAAAGATTCTCCACCCAAACACAATTGTGTGTGAAAATATCTTTCCATGCCGGGGATATATTCTATTAATTTCTGTTGTGTAGAGTATTTGCTTGAATGGGGTTTTTCCTCTTTGGGCTGTACAAGTACCGGTAAGTAATAACCATTAGAATAGAACAATGCTTTGGATGCCTCATAGCAAAGAGCCGTTGTAGAGAGAAAACAAAAGAAACATGGTCAGCATATCTATCATGGCTAAGATGAGTACATTGAGGGTTTGGAAGGCAACTGTTTCGGAGAAATGGAAGCAATGCTCCGATGTATGTGTTCTAATGTCCAGTGCTGTGTTATCGAGTTTTTGAAGCGGAATTTACCACAAAACCAACAGAACAGCCTTCGAATAACCAACCGTGGCCTGACACTGACTGCTGAAAACACGGAATCCCTTTTTACAGTGAAATAGCTCATCCTTCGTACAAACGGAAATTGGATCAATGCATGCACCTTCACATCCATTCGAAGTGAAGGACATGCATTGTACGTCGTTGACGTCAGCAAAAGGCGGCTTTCAATCCTATTGATTGCACACCATCGATTGAACCAACCGAACGTCATCATGCATCATCGTCATCATCCTCATGTGCAAGGTATATTGTAGATGTACTGTACTAAGTTCGCATGTTACATGTTATTTCGGAGCCACGCTCATTCAATGAGAGATATTGTTTTTAACGCTTACAGGCCTAATTACGGCGAATAACACAACATTCTCTTCAAATGGATAAAATAACATTCACCCACAAAACGAGCCGGAATTAATTAATCTTCACCGTGATGGATGTGGAAACAGGCTGCCGGCCGAGTAATTTGATCGGTTGATTTGCAAAATGCGAAACATATGTGCTGCAACATTTCGCAGTACACACAACAATGATGTAGAAACAATACAATCAACATGTTTTTTTGGTGGATGATCCACCATGGCACTTCGAGCGCTGAATGATTTGCGTTAATATAATTAATAAGTTTCATTGTTTGAAATATCGAACCGGGATTACAGTTTGCCGAGATAAAGGCCATAGTTTATTTTATGGTTATATTTTCTGTGAATATAAATTAAACAATCATGGTTGGTGCGTGATGCAGGAATCAGCTGGCGTATGTTTGTTTCCCGCACTCTTAGAAAAAATGAAAATTACACACGACGTGTATTCAAGTATGCCGTATTTTTAAGGCGATGACAGTATACTACATCTATTAATATGCAATATTAAATTTAGTGTCTGTTTCGGTAAACTAATAAAAATTACATGCTTCCGGTTGTAAGTTAAAGTGAATTCTAACACTCTTTTCATGTGCATCTCGCGAGACGCAATTTAACACATTTTTTTTCTAAGTGTGCATTCTTAATTTGAATTTATATCGTTTATTTATACCCAGTGTGCATTCTGTTTTTACCTTTTTCATATAGACAGGCTACGCAATCACTGTGAAAAACCCGTCTTTTAAACTGAGTTATATACCATTCGATGCAGCTCAAAGAATAGGGCAAATGTCTATGTCGATGAGTTTATGTGTGCGGCAAATACTGTCACTCCGGGTGACGGCTGAACCGATTTATACAAATTCAGATTCGAATGAAAGGTCTTACAGTCCCATACAAAGCTCCTGAATTTCACTTGGATCTGACTTTCGAAATGAAACGAAAAAGTGAAAACCCTTCTTTAATCCACCTAGTGGTGTGACATTTTAAACTTTTAAACATATCTCACCCTGTTGTTCCGGAACCGGAAGTGGAATCCAAACTAAGGTCAAAAGTGATGTATTTATATAGATGTTGATCCTTTTATTTGAGTGTAAATTTGTGAAAATCAACTCAACTCTCGCTGAGAAAATGAAGAGTTCTTTTTTTGAGTTTTCTACCACTTTTTCCGGAAACGGGAGCTAGCAACCGGTACAGCTGAAATTGGTTCGTTTGACCGGGAACTAGCATAACCTATAAATTAAAACAGTTTTGAACCAAATTTTGAAGAATTTTTACGCGTTATCGCTCTATATGACAGGTTGCAATTTCATGCACACCGATTCTGCATAAACCTTTGGAAACATGTCATTTGTCATTTAAATCTGAGTTTTCGGTCTGGTCTTTTATGAGAAATTGGACGTATTTGGCCATCGACTTGAAATTCGGTAGGGTTATATGGGGTTGTAAGACCTTTCATTTGAGCTTCATTTAAGCTTGTGCAAATTGGTTGAGCGGTCTTTGAGAAAATCAAGTGCACTTTTTTAGTTCATTTTGCACATTTTATCTCGTAACTCCGAAACCGGCAGTCGGATTCAGAAGAAATTCAATACGAACCTATGGGACTATAACGTCTTTAATTTGAATATTAGTTGAAGAAAATCGGTTAAGTGGTCTCTTAGAAAATCGAGAGCACTTTTTTCTTCTATTTTCACATTTTATTTCGTTACTCCCGAACCAGAAGTTCGATCCGGGTACAATTCAATAGCAAACTATGGGACCAAGAGAACCTTCATATGAATCTAAGTTTGTGAAAATCGGTCCAGTCATCTCCGAGAAAATCGAATGCACATTTTTGTTCCTTACACACATACATACACCCAGACATTTTGCGTACTCGATGAACTCAGTCGAATGGGTGAAAACATTGTTACTCAATTTTTCCGATTTCCACAAATTAAAATATAAGGAAAGGTCGCATACGAAATCCCTGAGTTTTCCAGTTCCGGAAATTCACCGAAAGGGAAAATAATGTCAATGAATTTCCTCGGAGATGGCTGAACCGATTTTCACCAAATTAGACTCAAATGAAAGGTAGGGGAGACCGAGGCATAAACGGTCATGAAGCGGAAATGACCACTAGCAATTCGCAATTCGAACACTAAATGTCACATCCCATCGGCTAAGCCCTCTATACGTAGACCCGAGCGTTAGCTACAATTGGCTTATGTTTATTTGACATGCCGTCTACTCATTTGAGCCCTAGTAGTCGAAAAGTGCGAAAGCGTTGATTTTTCCGTCAAACGTAAAGTTTTCTAGTTCCAGAATATTTCAGTTGTGGAATATATTCCCACACGGAAAAGCCAGCGATCGCAAAACAACTAAAATATTAGTTGTTTTTCTGATTTTGATTGGTTAAAATTTGGTACAACTAATCGACTGTTGTTTTAACTAATCTGTCATTTTTTATTTATCGTGCTGGCAGCTTAGCAACGACACCCAACAAGTAATGAAACGTTTCAGTTGAGCAATGCCAAACACCCTGAGCGAACAATGAAACGTTTCAATCAGATGTCACTCATGCAATTGAGCAAAGCCACAATCCCAGCAAAGTTACTTGTATGCATGAAAGCAAAAAAAAAAATCTCAGTGGTTTCAACCAATTGTTCAGTTATTTGAACTTAAGACGCCAATTGCAATAAATATTTTTTACTGTTAGCCTCTTCGGGGGGCAGCTAATCGTTCACTGCTTGAACAACGAAATTTTACCTAACTAACTGCTTATATCTTTATCACTAAACTCACAAAGGATATGAAAATGAACCAAAAGATTACAATTCTCAAAAGGGAACTCACCAGAAAAATGGTCACAGGGAATTAGGAAATTTTTCCTTCACTTGCAGAATGGCTCGCTGGTAAACCTAATGCTACAGATACACGTTCAAGAAAATACAAATAGTACCACTTCACTTTAGCAGCAAATTTTTAAGCGTTAAGCGGTTTTAATAACATTGACATGAACTGTCCTAGAATCCATTACTCTCAGATGAAATTAAAACATTTATACTGTTGGAATATCTATTTAATACACGGAAAACTTGTTTGACAATTAACAACTTCATACTTTCACTTACATAAAACGACCACTACGTAACTAACATAAATGACGTTCATTTACCATTGAAAATTTTCAATATGAAACGCTTCTGGTGAAATGAAGAGGTTTTTTGTTCTGCCTTTTGCTGTCTTCGTTCTCCGCCAAGTGACAACATTTGAATACAACAATTTCGGTTACCTGAATAGTTATGTCAAAATCAACAGATATGTTAGTTAAATCAACAACATTTTAGTTGAAACAACCAGGGAGTGAAACAACAATTGCAATATTGTAATTTTGTGATCTGCGGGTTCTCCGTGCAGGAAAAAAAATAATAAGTAAGTGATTTTAGCTAATTAAGATGCGCTGAATCGAATGATACTAATAGTTTTATCATAAAGTAATGTTTTGTTGTGTTATGACTTCGCAGAATCGAAACGAAGCAGTGGGGCGAAAATGACCACTTTTTGATGGGATGAAAATGACCACTAGACTCGGTCTGATTATTAAATTTATCATTTTTACCTTTTTTTATAAATATAAAAAATAGGTATAGAATTCGCTCAAACTTTAGAAAAACTTTCCGAGGCCCGGAGGGCCGAGTGTCATATACCAATCGATTCAGCTCGACGAACTGAGCAAATGTCCGTGTGTGTGTGTGTATCTGTATGTATGTTGTCAACTAAGAAGTCGAGATCTCAAAGATGGCTGGACCGATTATGTTGCCAAAAACGAGCCGTGTTAAAATCGGTCCGAGGCTAAATGTCATGAAAAAGGATGCTGTACACAGTCTTTTTGGTACTTAGAAACAATCGTATGAAACAGTATAAAAAATCGTGTTTCACGTTGCTCCCAAGCATTTCTTTGCCATGCAGCGCTCAAAACATCTACTGCTGGAATAGGGGGAAAAGTCGTTTACACAAAAATATCGATATCTCCGTTAAAAATGGACGGATTTTAACAATCTATGGCTTGTTGGATAGCTATTACCGTGTGGAATCTAAGTCTGGAAACATATTCTGATTTCAAGGTCAATTGCGACATATATTGTCAGAAAACTGAAAATTTTGACATATAACTTCGTATAACTAAAAAAATAAACATCCGATATTAACACCATTCAATAGCGTTCTGGGCGACGAAGAGACCTTTCATTTGCGATTAGTTTGATCAAACTAATCATACGATTTGATCAAACTAATTGCAAATGAAAGGTCTCTTCGTCGCCCAGAACGCTATTGAATGGTTTTAATATCGGATGTTTATTTTTTTAGTTATACGAAGTTATATGTCAAAATTTTCAGTTTTCTGACAATATATGTCGCAATTGACCTTGAAATCAGAATATGTTTCCAGACTTAGATTCCACACGGTAATAGCTATCCAACAAGCCATAGATTGTTAAAATCCGTCCATTTTTAACGGAGATATCGATATTTTTGTGTAAACGACTTTTCCCCCTATTCCAGCAGTAGATGTTTTGAGCGCTGCATGGCAAAGAAATGCTTGGGAGCAACGTGAAACACGATTTTTTATACTGTTACATACGATTGTTTCTAAGTACCAAAAAGACTGTGTACAGCATCCTTTTTCATGACATTTAGCCTCGGACCGATTTTAACACGGCTCGTTTTTGGCAACATAATCGTTCGAATATGACATATATAAATCAGATGATGACCAAGATGGCAGCATTTTCGAGTTAAAAACAATTGCATAATTATATTGATTTAAACTACTGACAGTAATGAATGCTGGAAGAACATGACACCAATATACCATTCGAATCAGTTCGTCGAGATCAGCAAATGCTTGTGTGGGAAATAAATTTTCATGGAGATGACTCAACCATTTTCTACAAACTCAGATTCATACGAGAAGTGTTTCCAAATAAAGTTCCTGAATTACGTCTGGATCCGACTTCTGGTTCCTGAGCTACAGGATGATATGTCAAACTAAATTAAAATAGTGTAACTCATTTTTCTCATAGATGGCTGAACCGATCTAAGATTCAAATGAAATCTAAGAACTCTCTAAGATTCAAATGAAGGGTCTTAAGATTCTATAAAACATCTTGCTTTTCAGTCAGTCTGCACTGATTTTCGAACATTTTGAATCAAATGTAAACTATACAACTCCTCAGGTGAATTTAACTGACTTCGGCTACACTGATTTTGAATTCCGGTTCCAGTATCCAATCGTTTTCTCAAAAAATTGAATTTTAAAAACAAAAATTCAAATTAAAGGATTTATGGTCGAATGCAAAATTAATGAATTTTATTCGATTCTGATTTCTGATTCTGGAATTACAGGGTGATGATTTTTAAAAATTCAAGCCGATATATAAGATGACAATTCTAAAAAGCTTCAAAGTTGGACTGAAAACTATTGCAATTTCGTCATATTTTTTTTGCCATACGAATCATTTTGGGTTATGCTGGTTCCTGAATACCGGCTCTAGAAGTACTGTAAATAACCGTAAACTCTAAACTGGACTTTCTTCGACATCTCATGGAATGTTCAATCGATTGTCACACGTTTAGATTCAAATTCGATCCGATTTGCAGCTTTGACATTTCAGGGTATTGAGTGATTAAAATCACAAATTGCCGCTTAAAACGACGGTCATTAAAATAATGTCATGAGAACTAAAACACCGAATAATATTCATGCAAAAAAGGTATCATCTCACTGCTAGGTGGATTAAACCCCTTTTTTTATAAAAACTTATCGATTATATGAAACTCAACAGAACTTTCGAGTACTTATCAACAAAAAAAATCCCCAAATCTCGAAAATCCCCAAATCTCGGACATAATCGTTGATAACAAATTACCGATATTACCGACGACGTGTGTTCGTTCCTTTATTCGAATTTGATATGGGTCTGACTTCCGGTTCCAAAATTACAAAAAAGAATGTGAGAAAAATTGCACAAAGTATGCACTCATTTTTTTCCGAAGTGGCTGAGCCGATTTGAACAAACTCATATATGAAGGGTACAGATCTCACTTCCGTTTCCGGAATTACAGGGTGATGAATGAAAAAATTCCAAATTTAAAAGTCTGCCTTTATAGAAAAAGATGATCTATTTTTTCATAAATATGGAATTAATTCCTCTAGTTGAAGATCACACAAACTCACATCGGAAATACCGGTTCCCGAAATCCGGTGCCGGAAGTTACGAAAAAAGTGGTCAAAATCTTCAAAATGATACTCATTCTCTTTTCTTCGTGACCGCTCAGCCGATTTCATTAAATCTAGAATCAAATGGAACGACTCACGGTTCTTTACAGAATTGCTGAAACTTATCCGGATCTGACCTCCGGTTCCGGAAGTGCAGGGTGATTAGTGTTTGAAATTTCAACCGTCGTATAGTAAGACAGAATTTGAAAAAAGGGGAAAAATTTTCTAAATTGGACTCAAAACAGTTTGTCAGTCATGTAAGCTACTGGCCATAATCGACTTCAGATATACCGGACCTCGGAATCCAGTTCCGGAAATACCAAAAACTGTGGCCAAAAACTCACTTTCCTTCGCAACAATTCAATCGATTTTATCAAACTTTAAATCATATATATAAGGAGTTACGCTCCTTTTTAGAATTGCTAAATCTGATCTGCATCTGCCTTTCGGTTCTGAAATTACAGGGTGATGAGTGTTTGAAATTTCAAGCCGTCGTGTAGTGCGACAGTACAAAAAAGTAAAAGGAATCCTCTAACTGGGGCCAAACACTTCCAATTTATAGGTCTTTTATTTGTTGCTGGTTATACAAACTAATGTTGTCCTTTGAAATTGAGACCAAAAACTCCAAAACAGAACACTCTCACTTTTCTCCGACCAAATAAAAGGTCATCCGGAATTACAGGGAGAAGTGTGTTTAAAATTTCAAACCGATACTGCAAAAAACTGAAAAAAATCTTCTAATTTCGGCTTTGCTAGTTTGTGCCTGAACAAACTTCCCTGTTTCTATTCAATGAGCAGTTTTCAAGAATACCACAGTAATATTGCTTAGAATACTACTCACATGAGAAAGGCATCATTGTATCAATAAGTGAATTAAAATAGGTTTTTTTTGTAATGGAATCGAAAACTTTATCTGTCCGAAATTTCCAGTTGCCTTCAGTGTTGGTAATAGCCGAAAATTTGACTGAAGCTGCTCGATATTTCTCTACATTGTATACAACATTTTCAATCCGGTAGAAGATGCTACAAGAACTCGAGTCTCTCAATGCATGAACCGTGAGAGATTTTTTCTACATTTCTTCGCTCCACTTCATACTCTGAGTATTTCACGGCCCTTAAAAAAATTACAGTCTGGTAATGATCGGTGCTGTGTGGAATTTCCCAAGAGAGAATCACAAGTTGACAATCATCGCAGAAAATCGAATCGATGATTCAACTTGATGATTCTCATACTAGGTTGCAATATTTCAAAACCCTTGTGTGGAGAATTCACAGACATTTTCATAGACACAATTTATACAAAGGTTATATGCACAAAGTTAGAATAAGTGGCAATAGTAAAATGATTCTATCGCAATTATCAACTGCCCGTATAGAATCGGATCGCGAAACGAGAATCAGCGACCGTTTGTTGCTTCAGAGAGAATTCCCACAGCAGCCTGTTAACTCGTGATGCTCAGACAGGTCATCGAGAGAAATTCGCTCTCGCACTAGTGTCAGTTCTACGTTAAATGAACCATGCCGGTTTTTTGTTGCTGCGATGATATCCGTCTCTCTTTGATGGCACTGCTTGAATCGTGTGAAGAGTTGGTAGTAAGCGATAACAGCCATCCTTGATTCCCTTCTCTTCTCGCTTACGCTACGCTTGATCAATACTGAATTTGAGGTCCACACGGAAAATCGAATTTATTTTTTTTAGGAGGAATCGTTCCTTGTCGAGCTCTTCTATGAGCTACCCAAAATTAGGTAGGAAAAAAATTCAGCTACCACCAAAATTTTGGGTAAACAACCGATTACGCTGTCTGAGTTCATAAGGGTTAGTAACTGAATCGTTATCTACTTAAACTTTGACTTGAACGTGAAAAATAGGTCGCGAAAATTGCCACAGTTGCCAT
This sequence comes from Malaya genurostris, assembly GCF_030247185.1. Classification (NCBI taxonomy): domain Eukaryota; kingdom Metazoa; phylum Arthropoda; class Insecta; order Diptera; family Culicidae; genus Malaya; species Malaya genurostris. The sequence continues at coordinate 276,194,021 of NC_080571.1, forward strand.
GACAGCACTTTGGCCAATCTTACATTTACCTAAACATTGAGGTCATCGCTCGTAAGTCTGGTTTATGTGATACGCTAGTTACCTACAAATTGTGAAGGTGCACTTTAGTTGATTTTAGGTAGATTTCTATCCAAAATTATTTAGAGGCTGGTAAGCGAACAGGGTTAAAGAAAACTGTATGATACACAGTTCGAAAAAATCTTGCGATTTTTCGTCTTATAAGATGCACATTAATGGAGCGTCGTAGCTCACATAAATTTTTATTCCAGAAACTTGTAGAATTGTGTGATTTGAAAATTACATTGCTTGAAATCGAATGAAATAAAAAACAAAAGATCGAAAGCAGCAGCACGACTATTTTTTTAATAACTATTTATTGGAATATGAGTTAAAATTAAATTATTAAGATTTAAATTAGGTGTTCAACCACAAGTGGTGACTTTCAGTCCTATTATATACATGATTTGGTTATTACCACGAAGACATCATTTGCTTCCGATTTCCGATTCCGATTTTGTGATATTTGTGTAGAGAAAATTGTAAACCTACTTGTACAGCACGACTTGAGCCGAGAAACATTAGATCACAAAGCACGTCAGTTAATCGACTGAGCCACAGAATCCCATATTTGCTTGATGAATTGATACATAGAAACCCATACAGTTGCACTTAATAGCCGAATGTAAATTACATTCAGAGCCTGTAAAATTCTGAACGAATGTAATATTCATTTGACAAGTTATCTAATGATTAAAACATTTGAAAACTTATCATATTGTCTAATTGAAGGATGCATTAGATTGTTAGAGGGAAACGTAACTCGTAGCAATGGTTCTCATCTTAAAGCTAAATATTAAAAAACAGATATCGTTAAAAAAATGTCAATTTACTACTAAAAGCTTGCGAATTCAAGCTTGAGTATTATCATAATACACTCGTTGTGCACTATCGCCATTACCGAAAGCTGTACCATCGCTTACGGGCACATCTGCCACACTACAGACTAGTTTTCTTCTCAATTTGCATATTTACCTCTGTTCCATGGAACCAGAAAAACGTAATTTGCCATATGATCTCGTATGTTATTCATCCGTATTTTTTCCCCGGAAATTTTACCCTTGTCTCTATCCGAACATGAAAGCACATAAATGTCTCTTAAAATTTCTCATACACACACATGCATATGCTCACAGAAAACATGATCCGGAATGAACGAGTCACACAAGTAAAACTCGAGCCTGTCAGGTTTGCATAATTTTACATTAGTTTCATTTCCGTACGAGTAAACGAGCTGGAAAGAAGTGGTAAAGGAAACAAAAAAAAAAAAAGAATAACGACCGGGAATCTGAGAAGCATGCCATCTCGGTCGGTACGGAGATACTCGGAAGTGCTGTGAAAAGCAGAAAAATTGGCGCGACGGAAACTGCCTCGGGGCCACTGCGTGCCATTCTTCAGACGCTGGGTAAGGTGAAAATTAGAAGAACCCCGACTATCATTTTCCCTATGCGTTACATGATTGTTACTAACTGCCTGAACAAAAAAAACTTGGCAGACATCCGATTTGAAGTATAGACACTCGCACAGCCCGAAGAAAGCGTTCATGACTTTTTAAACTTTGGTTTGCCCAAGGTTAGTCAGCTTAATATAGTTTGTGAGAGACGAACGCAGAAGCCAAATCAAATTACACATGCTAGAACTGTTCTTAGTTGAACGGGATTTTCATTTTGTTTTATCTGGGACTGAACGATGATAGATGAATTAAACTAGTAAAATTCAACAATAAAAGAGCAATAATAAAGGACATTTTTCACTAGGCAACATTACCCCCAAAACATATTTCTGAGCGAAATGCCCATATTCAGAGAATCTAGTAATTATGATCATAATTCATTCCTTTCATCGACATAAAATAATTACAGTGTTGTGATGAGTTTGAGCCCAAGGCTCTCATTCTTTCATGCTTAATCGTTTTTCTCGTTATGGAATTATAGCCACTTCTGGGGGTAGAATGATTTATAAGCGGTCCGTTCCAGTGAAGCTCCTTTTGAAAAGAAAAAAAACATTAGAAGACATCTAGTTATGACATTTAAAAAAATTATAGCTATAACAAGCCCCTGAATGATTCTTTGCATTTGTATGTTCAATACAATTAATTCTCACATCGATTCAAACATTGACTTCACTTCGTCAAAATAAATTTGCTACATCAGAAAAAATTGAACTTAACCCAAAGATAATTTCTCGCGTAAAAGAAGTATAAAATAATTTTCATAACCATTACCGCTCCCCTTTCATTCACCGCACCAGCAACTACTAGCAACTTTTAGAAGCAAGAATCAACACAATGAAGTAAAACACAGAAATTTGCCCAACAGCGAGTGAGAATGAAAAGGAACCACCAACGCTTCAGAACAATGTGCAGATAAACTTTAAACCACAATCAAGAGCATCGCCGCTTACAAAAAAAACCTGGCGCTATTTGCTTACCCACTTTAGTCCCACAATCCAAGCAGAGCGCGAAAATTTTACCCCCTTCACTTTAGGCAGCTCGGAAAAGTTCAATTTAATCAAAGCATTTTTTCTGTGTCATTTTTTCTTGAAGTATTTTTTGGAGATTTTGTTTTACAATATTAAGTTATGACTATGATAAAAAATGTAGCACTTAGGTGTCCGGTAAAATATTTCTGTATTTCAGAATGAAATCATTGAATTCGATGCGCAATCGTAAATTGGGGAAGTCGAAAGAGATTTTTCTGGTTTTTGGTTGAGGTGTTAAATTATATGCAATATTTTTGTTTTACGGTTTATTGTTACGATTTGCATTTTGAGTCCAAGAACGAATCGAATCAATTTTTATAACGAGTTTCAACTGAGGTGGTTCCGTTGGTTGCATTCTACATCGATCGAAACAACAGGTATACCGATGTGACCGTTTTTTTGTGCTTAAAACTGAAATTTTGAATGGGAAAATAAGAAAATTCTGTTCAAAGTATCGACCATTGCTTCCTACACATATCGACTACCTTTCTAACAATTTATGACACCGAATTTCCGACTTCTTCGTAGGAAATGAAATACTGCCTAGCCAAAACTTAGCCTAACGTTGAAAACAAATGGTAGTCGGACGGGTCCAAGTCTGGTGAATACGGCGGGTCAGGCAGCAGCTCCCAGTTATTCCAGTGGTTTTGTTTTGTGCGCATATGCATTGTCGTGTTACAACATTACTTTTCCGTGTCTCCAGGTCCATTCTGGTCGTTTTCCGATTAACTCATGGTGCAAAATGATTATTTGTTGTCTGTAGCGTTTAGTATTAACAGTATCACTTGGTTTTTGAAGCTGTCGCACCTGTCTGACCCCACCAAACACAGAGCTTTGTCTTCTGGCCGAATCGATGTGGTTTTGCAGGTTAGAATTCTTAAAATAAATCCATTTCTCATCACCAGTAACAATTCGATGCAAAACTGATTTACTTTTATGTATATGAAGTAAAATTTCACAAGTGTGTTTTTGGTTTTCTATCTGTTTTTGATTCAATTCATGAGGCACCCATTTTCCACACTTTTGAATTTTTCCCATGGCTTTTAAACTGCCAGAAATTGTTTGTTGTGCAACATTCAACATTGCTGCCATTCGCTTTTGACTAGACGCATCATCTTTATCCAATATAGCTTGCATTTCGGTGTCTCCAAACTTTTTTGGAGACACTGCACATGCTTCATTTCTCACATCAAAACCATTACCTCTGAACCGTTCAAATCATCTTTTGCATATTGCTCCTGATAAAGCATGATAACCATGTACCTCAATAAGCATTCGATGCGACTCTGCAGCATCAATGTTTTCCGCAAAGCATTATTTTCTGGTACAAAATTCTACATTTTTAGACAAAGACAAAATATTATGTTGTTTGTTCAAAAACTTGATATTTATTAAACATGTTTGGCAGATGTCATACAATCCAAACAAAAAAAAACGTTTTTAATCCACCTAGTGGTGTAATGATGCCTTTCTCATATTACCTATATTTTCAAAAACATCTCAAGTATTTTTTTCTTTCAAGCCTGAATAAAATCAAAAACTTTCCTTGGGTTTAAACTACAAAAACCTTTTCAATTTGTGAACAATTATGTCAAGTTAACATAGATTGGAATGTGCACGCTGTGTGCTTGGCAGTGGTGTTTTCCTCTTCCGTATTAGCACGTGCATCGGTACCGTACCGGTTTGGCATCAATTTGTATGACAATTTGAAAGTTTTGACACTCATCGCCATCTAATTTCGGAACCGGAAGTTGGATCTGGATAAAATTTCACAGTGTTTTTTAAGACAATGAAAGCATTAATTTGAATCATGATTTGCGAATGTCGGTTTAACTGCTACTGAGAAATCGAAGTGAGTTCCTTTTTTGTAGCTTTTCCTGTCTATTACCGGTGCTTTCGGAAACAGAAACCGGGGACTAATAGTCCCAAACTAGATTTATATATCGACTAACTAACAAGGTCTGCCAACTAGATGAAATTACCAGTAAGTTTCATAAAAATAAAAACGAATTCTTTTCACTTATCTCGCTGTAACACCGGCACCGAAAGTCGTATCTATCTATATTTGCATTTTAGTTTGTAAAAATCGATTAAGAAATTTCCGGAAAAATTGGGCGCATTTTCTCATAGATTTGCACATATTGCCTTGTAATTCCGGAACCGGAAGTCGGATTGTGATAAAATTTAATAGAAGTCTATGGGACAATAAGACCTATCGTTGGAATTTACGTTTGTGAAAATCGGACACGCTATCTCTGAAAAAAGTGAGAGACATTTTTTTACATTTTTGTTGTTGCATGTCACCCTGTAATTAGGGAACCGGAAGTTGGAATGAGATAAAATTCAATAGGAATCTATGGGACTATAAGATCTTTCATTTGAATCTGAGTTTGTGAAAATTGGTTCAGCCAAATCTGAGAAAATCGAGTGATATTTTTTTGTCAAATACACACATACATAAAAAACACACACATCCAAAACACACACGAATGGTATATGACACTCGGTCCTCACTGAAATGAATACCGCCTATTTTGAAATAATATAAAAAAACCTGTTTTAATCCACCTCAATTATACTATCATATATAATACTATGGTATTCTTCAAAATAATTTCCTTCGATTGTTAAAAGAATAACCGAAATCATTCTCTTTGACCGTCTACTGATAAAAAATATCAATTAGAGAAGATTTGAGGTCGATTAAGAAATTTTTTTATGGTTTTTCGCCCTTTTTAGTGATGGTATAAAATTTTTAATACACTTTACCCTATATTTCCGGATCCGAAAATCGGATTCGGATGAAATTTGAGAATTCCGTATGGGACCACAGGACTTTTCATTTGAACCTAAGTTTGTGAACATCGTACCCTAAATAAAAGGAAAATATGGATGAAAAGAGCTGGAACAGATGGCAATGCCATCTTGGAATTCAGATCCACCTCAAACATTGCTTTCGACATCTAGTCATCAAACCAGTTATTGCAGGGAATTTTAGAAATGTTGTAACTGGTTTTGAGGAATATCAATATACCGAAAGTCGCCATCTGGGAATTCAGAACCACATCAAACTTTGTTTGCCGACATGTAAAGACTGTCCCAGTAAGTATGGACGCAACCAAAAACCGCAGCCATTTCGCAATGGTTCAGAATCTGTCAATTTTTATGGCTGCGTCCTGTTGTTTACACTCTTCTCTAACCACTTGTGCAGTTGTTTATTAGTTTTCATTAGTTTGTTTCGAAATGCGTGGACTTTCAGCAGAACAACGTCGAAAAATTGTGTACAAATGGTGCACAGAACGCGGACTGTCACTGAGAAAGATATCAAAAATGGAAGGAGTAAGTGAAAAAGCCGTGCAAAATGGAATCAGGAAGTTCGGTGAGGATAACACCTTTGAGGATAAACCGAAAACGGGTCAAAAAAAGGTCCTGCTAACCCTCAGTTAGATAAACGTATACTGAAGGCGTTCGAGCAAAAGAAGGAGGTTACAGTTCGGGATGTGGCCAAAAAAGTGGGCACTTCGAAGTCAAATGTTCTTCGTGCTAAAGAACGTTTGAATCTTCGAACCTATAAGAAGCAGAAACAACCAAAACGTAGTCCGAAACAAGAAGCATCGATCAGGCCGAGGGTTCGAAAGCTGTACAATACGATTCTTGCTGGAAATTTGAACTGCATAATCATGGACGACGAAACCTACGTGAAACTCGATTACAAATCCTTGCCGGGACCACAATATTATACGGTGCGAGAAGGGTAAATGTTAAACTAGTCCGAGACATCGATTGAAGTCGAAAAATTTGGTAAGAAAGCTATGGTCTGGCAAGCAATTTGTAGCTGCGGTAAGATTTCGAAACCCTTCATCACCACTGCTTCAATATACATCAAGGAATGTTTACAAAAACGACTTCTACCCATGATTCGAAGCCACAAGGATCCTGTTGTCTTCTGGTCAGATCTTGCTTCTTGCCATTACTCGAAATCAACGGTAGAATGGTATACTACCAAAAATGTCACTTTCGTCCCAAAAGACATGAATCTACCAAATTGCCCACAACTTCGACCAATTGAGGAATTTTGGGCATTAACGAAGGCACATCTTAGGAAACATGTCTCGGCAGCCGAAACCATTCAACAGTTCGAAAAAGATTGCAAAAATTGTCAAAACTTGTCGCCAAGAAGTCTGTACGGAATTTAATGAGGAACGTTCGTCAGCTAGTCTACAATGGCTAAGTAGCAAATGTTGAGAATAATATTCTGTTGTTGTAGTCTAATATTATCAGTATATAAAATAAAATTTGAATATTTAACACTTGTGAATTATTTACAGCGAAATCAAAGTGCGTCCATACTTTCTGGGACAGTCTTTACTCATCAAACCCGTTCCGTAAATACCTATATTGTAGTAATTTCCATGAAATATAAATGAACCGGATATGGTTTTAATTGTATGCAAACCCCTCTTTTTACGAAGTTGGTTCGTAAAAAAAGATTACGTCATTTGAGATTTTGTTCATTACTTAAAAAGGGGTAACGTAAAAAAGTTTACGTAAACGGGGGTTTGGGTGTATATCCCAATACTAATTTTCGACGACACCGGCTAACTTGGCCTCTGATCTGCCGTCGGAAGTGACAGCTTCTTACATACAAACCTATACTGCCTTGTTTACCAAGGCTACTTAACGCAAGATTTCTTTGCCTTAACATCACGTCGATCACAAGTCTATTCGTTTTCTTTTTCACCTTGCCGCAGTAGAGAGTAGAAGAGAAGCAAAATAGACTTGTGATCGATGTGATATGTGTGCTTCTGTTGAATTTGTTTCCGTAGATATAGGACTGTAAGTTGAATGCCGTAGTGACCAGGTACAGCGAAGCATGCCTGGGTTCCGTCTGATTAATTGGATATGCAGGATAGTTTAATTGGTAAAACAATTTCCCCGGTAAGCAGTTAGCTACGGGCTCGAGCCCCGTTGCTGTGGCAACATTTTCGGATGTCAG